>NC_038251.2:29013396-29103625 GCF_000004515.6 Glycine max
TACATATATATATCGCATCCCATTAGTTAAAACGTAATTTTCTTGAAGAAAAATCAGCATGCAACAGGGACAGGCAGATATCCTCATAGCTAGATTCCCTGACCCTAACTATGGTGTTAAAATGGTAAATTTTATAATAAACTCCCCTTACCTATCATGAGCTACCCCGCGGATTCCTCGTCGTGTCACTTGAAGATTCCTTTTTGTCCTTGCTCGTCGATTCCACACAAGCCTTTACCATGCCAAAACGAAGGAGACTTAGTATGGATTTCAGAAAACAAAGCTAGTAACAGTGCTCTGGATCAAACACCCACATCACTACATGAAAGGGCTGAGAGCATTTTGGGTTTTACAAAGGAACGTCATTTGGAAATTCCGACCACGCCAATGTGACCGGGGTTCAGTGTAGGTTACGAAAATAACATGCATTTCATGAAAGGATAATGTTTACAAAGTCTCTTTCTCTAAGGTTTTTCAAAGGAAGCATAAGACATGCAATGACAGTTGCAAAGTTAGAAAAGATGCAAAGACAAGATGAAACTAACAAGAAACAAGCATAGAACCATGGTTACCTCGAAAGAAAACGAAAGATCAGATTAGGGTTTTCGTTCTCTACCGAAACCGCAAGCCAAGTTGGAAATTCTGCTTCGGTTGAAGGGTTCCTCTCGGTGTGGGTTTTCAATGGAGAACAATGATGGTTTGTGGTGGCTAATGGTGGATGTGGGTGATGGAGAAAGTACTTGGAACTTTAGAAATGGATTTGGAAGAAAGAAAGAAGAAGAAATGGTATTTTTCCTAAGCTACAAGAAAGCAAAGGCTGAAATGCTTAAATAAGAGATGCTCTCGGGAAAGGAAGCTTCTAGCACACTCCAGATATTTTCTCAACGATCCCAACGGTTAAATCATGGTAAAGTGTCTTGTGAAGTTGCAAACCAAATTTCGAGAAGATCCAACGGTTAACGAAGGCTGGGCAGCGTTTCTACCGAGGCAGCTACATGTAGTTTTCTCTAGAAGCTTCATTAAGAGGCTTCCTCCAGAAGCTTCATTAAGAGGCTTCTAGCACACTCCAGACATCTTCTTAAAGATCCCAACGGTCAGATAATGGGAAAAGTGTCTTGTGGAGTTGCAGACCAAATTTTGAGAAGATCCCACGGTTAACCAACGCTGGGCATCGTTTTTACCGAGGCAGCTCCATGTAGCTTTCTCTAGAAGCTTCATCAAGAGGCTTCCTCCATAAGCTTCATTAAGAGGCTTCTTCCAGAAGCTTCCTCGTGGCTTCTTTGAGAAGCTTTCTCAAGAGACTTATTTGAGAAACTAAATTCTCATAGGCTACACACATTATGAGTATTTGACTCATAGGCTACATTTTCTCTTCGTTGTAGCAAACACAAAACATATTTGTACTATGAGTATTTGACTCATAGACTACATTATCTTTTCGTTGTAACGTATTTGACTCATAGGCTACATTTTCTCTTCGTTGTAGCAAACACAAAACATATTTGTACTATGAGTATTTGACTCATAGACTACATTATCTTTTCGTTGTAACGAATGAAAATTAATCATAAACTCACAATAAATAAAATAAAAATATAATCCAATATCCGCTTTTAAATACCTTATCAAAAATCTTAAAGAATAAATTTCAATCAAGCGAAAATAAACATTTTTACTTCATTTTCAAGTACTCCTAGAATTTCAAAGATCACCAAAAAATATATATATTTTGGAGTTTACTTGCTTCTCCTAAAAGAATTTAAAAATGCCGCTAAGTAGATTAGCTACTCACACACACAAAAAAAGCATTTATAATAAAAAGAACAAGAAGGCAAAATTTCCAAATTTAGCATGCATAGGGTTTTGAGGAAACCACAATAATCCCTAACACTTAGTTTTCTAACCCTTCTCACACAACCCATAACTAAACTATGCTATAAAATACTCATATAACACAATGTGTTATAAATTTACCTTAAAGAGATCAAATAGAAATTTTAAGGAAATGAGTGGTGTTTCCTTTTACTCCAATTACCTTCCCATGTTTGAGAGTAACACAAGGATCCAATAAACTTGATGAATTTTGGAACAGTGGAGCAAAATGAGTGGAAGGTTGAGAGATGAAAAAAGAGGAAGAAGATGGAGGGTTTGAGAGATAGGGGTGGGTTATTGAAAAGAAGGGAATTAGGAAAAGGGGAGGGGGGGGGGGGGGGGGGGGGCTCTCGAGTAGTTTAAAAAAATCGAGGGGGGAGGGTTTTAAAAAAAAATGAAAAAGTGTGTTTCATTATAAGCAAGCATAAAGGATTTCAAGAATAACCAAAAGTCGAGTAACCATGATAAAAGTACAAAAAGCACTAAGAATGTAAATCAATTAACATAAAATTGTTTCAACTTAATCAGCAGTCTAGAGTTTAAATCCTAAAAATACATCTGCATTACATACTCAATTGAGAGCTTTAGCACATATAATTTCTTCTCTGACTCTAAAATGACAATTTCACGTAAAAGATACGAGACTTCCTAAAAATAAGAAAGGAATAGGAAAAATGTATTACTTGAAAAAATATGGAAAAAGAAAAATGAATATTGATATGATATGCCAACATTACAATCAGTGTCTCAACATCTATATGTTATAAATTGTCTTGTTCTTCATTTTGTCTCTATTATAGGGTGAACAAATAAATAGTTTTTTCCCCTAGTATGGATTTAATTAAGGTTGCATTTGATTTGTCTCAACATCTATATGTTATAAATTGTCTTGTTCTTCATTTTGTCTATATTATTGGGTGAACAAATAAATAGCTTTTACCCTAGTATGGATTGAATTAAGGTTGTATTTGATTTGTCTCAACATCTATATGTTATAAATTGGCATGTTCTTCATTTGGTCTCTATTATAGGGTGAAAAAATAAATAGCTTTTACCCTAGTATGGATTGAATTAAGGTTGTATTTGATTTGGGATGAGAGGAGAGAATATTTATACTTTCCATGTGAAATCCATACATTTTACACTTTAATTTTATCTTTTATTTTCATCATCTAAACCAAACACATCCTAAATGATGAAAAGAAAATCAAATTACCACAAGTCGTGTATGAAAAAATTTGAGTCTCAAACTAGAAGGTGTCTTAGTTTGTCTTGGACAATCGAATATAAACTTCTGCTTAGCCTTACTTTTGATTTAAATTAATTTAAAAATAAAGTTATTTATCTTTTATATTATTTTTTATAAAATTTAATGCAGTATAACATTTCACCCCTTAATATCAAAACTACATTTTTGTTTCACTTTTACTCAAGTATTTTTAAGAGCCAACTTAATTGTTCTTTGACACAACCAAACATGTAATAAATAAAAAATAATAAATTACATCAACTATCTCTAAGATTTGTGAAATTACACAAACTCTTCTACTTTTTATAATTCTAAACTAACTCCATTGTTTGAAATTATATATTGACACCCCTTTATACATTACACTAACTCCTTTTTAAGGGTGTGTTTGATTTGCTAAAAAGACAGGACAAAACAGAATAACATTGGACAAGTAGCTGAGTCATAGGACAACTTTTTGTAATGTATGTTGTTTGGTGGTCGATGCACACTACAAGTAATTTTGTTGTATCTTGTATGATGTGCTTATATACTAGACAAAATAATATGAATTTTACTATAATACCCTTTGTATTGTGTAATGTTTGGTTTGCACTAGGCAAAAATATGGAACAAGGTTTTGAAACTTTTTATACATTAATCAACAGTCTAGAGTTATTGTTTGGTTAGCATAGTTTATTATTTTATTATTTAACATCAAATTTATTATCTTGCTTTACTAATATTTAGAATTTATTAATATTTTGACATATTTTAAAGCATTATTTTAGAATTATTGTTATAAAAAAAATTATAATTTATTAATTATGTTGATATATTTTTAACTATATCTTATAAGTATCATATCATAAATTAAAAAACAATTCAAACTAGCAGTATTTATTTTAATTCAGACCAAGCTCGCCTTTCCTGCCCATTTCAATTCTTCTTTTTTTGTTTTTATTTATTTTTTGGGCTAGGGTTGGAACTAGATCAGAGCGACCCAGCCCAACCTGCAAGTAAAGGAATGGGTTGGAAAACCCTAGGTGCATTAACAATACCTTGAGGTGCAACAAAGGAGAGACACTTTCACAGAGGAGGCGTGTCCCCTAATGCCACCGAGCACAGGGCCTGGCAGGACGAGGCCTTCACAAGGTCACGACGATGGCGATGACGCAACGCGACCTCGCCGGAGTTGACCCTAAGAAAAGGAAAACATAGCGAGAAGGAGGAAGATGACGATGAGAACAATTTAACAATGAAAAGAAAGAAATAATGAGCAAAAAAGAAACAATAGCAGTCCATACAGTCCTCCCCGACGGCCAAGGTGCCCATCGACGAGATGAAGTGAAACAAACCAATAGAAAGAAGAAAGAAAGAATGAAAAAACAAAAGGGAAGAAAAGGGGAAGAAAGAGCGAAAAGAGCGGAGGTTTAGAGAAGGAGGCACATATGGAAAAAAAGTGTGGGATAATAAAAAGTCAGAAAATAGGAATAATATTGTATTTTTACTTTTGTTAGACACTAAACAAAAAGTCATATGGAGGTTTAATTAGTTACAAGTTTTTAGGTATTTGTTCAGTACATAATTCTTTATTTTATACCGTCCTTTTATCACTTTTTAAATCAAACGTTGGACAAATATTTTTATCTAGTCCCTTATTTTTTAACGAATCAAACTCACCCTAATTGTTTTAAAAATATTATATGTGCTTCCCTACAATAAAGTTACTGTAAATGTTACTAAAACAGAAAGAGTTTGTATAATTTCATAAAACAAGAAAGGATGATTAGTATAATTTACTCTAAAATAAAATAAACCATGTGGTCATTGAACATATGTTAGGAGCACGCTGCACTCAGCCGGTAAAATCTCCAGAATCTAACCCTTTGTACTTGGAACTGTAAGTGATGGTCCAAAATACAAAGGGAGAGAGAGAAATCGATTTGAAAACAGAGCTAAATATAGTGTATAAATATAATCAAGTCCATGAACATGGGTTTTAAGCGCCCATGAGACTGAGCCGTGATAACAGACTAATGGTGCAAGCGTATGCATTGGTATCATAAGATGTAAAAATTGTTTGATACTAGCATATAAGGGATACAGTTAGACAGTAAGGATATCAACTTTAACCTAAATTTGACAACTCAAGCATTTTGCTTGTATACTTGTATAAAACCACGATCATGATTATAGCCATAAAGAATATAAATAACAAAACTTATGCAGTTATTCTCCTTCCCAACCCATTTGACGAGCTCGTTTCTCCCACACCAAAGTCATCTTTTTCTCCTTGGTAAGTATGGCCTGAGCACGTTCTCTTGCCTGCTCGCATGTTTCAGTTGCAGCAATGCATTTATCTGCCTCTCTCTGGTACTGAGAAGCCACTCTTTTTGCTTCAGCCAAAGTTATGTTCATGTGCCGGGTGTTTGCTTCAGTAACAGACTCTTGCAACTTCAACTCCTCACTGAGAAGGTCCACAAACTGCTTCTCCATCTCCTCCTTCAGATCCGGGTCATTACTTCCACAATCTGTTTATCAGCATAAATGATTTTATTCACATGCACTAGGAAGTTATCAGTAGCAAAGTTAGCAACAAATTTGAGCATGACAATGTCAAGAACTTGATTAATGGCTGGCATACTCTTATGTTCATGACACTAATTACAAAATAAGAAATCTGAGATGACGCAGATTTAGATTTCCTCATGGTCAAAGCAAATGGCACCTCTACTACTTATTTCACCTTTAACAGTATACATACAGTACTATAGTAAATATATATATATATATATATATATATATATATATATATATATATATATATATATATTTGATTAAATTAAAATGTTAGTGCTGATAGTTTTTACTCATTTTCATTTAGTCACCATATCCTTTTTTTAGTTTTTTTATTTGACTTTCACAGAGGGCAAGCCCTAGCACAACAGTAAAGTTGCACCTTGGTAACCGGTTGGTCATGGACTTATATCCGGAGACAACCTCTTTGCATATACAAGAGAAATGCCGCATACAATTACATTCCCCATACCTTCACAAAGCAAGGAGCCTGTTCCTGTGGCACTGGGGTACCTTAGTTTAATTGATCCTTTTCAAATCAGTTGTCCCACTCACACTTGCAAATGTTTTGAAAATAGTCCCCACTGCCAATATAGTCCATATTGGACATTTTACCACAAGAGAGTGAGAGAGAGAGCATCTAAAGGAACACCGACTAAATAAAAAATGGAGCACATACTGGTGAAAGGAGCACCTAGTGGCCTTTTCAAGATAATAAGAAAATCTAAACAAGAAGAAGCACATACTAGACAAAGAAATGCCTACTAGGTTAGGCAACTGACAGTGTTATAACAGAAAGTGTTCATGGGGATTATTTTGAACAAATTTGTAAGTGTGAGGACTGAGGACTGATTGAAAAAGAAAAAAAAAATCTTTAGGTATTAAAATTTTAATTTAACCTATAAGTCTCTAATCATCTAAACTGATAGAGAACTAATTAGCAAAAGAAAAAAGTTACACCTGAACTGAAATCAAGAGATCAAATCACATGGCATAAAGGTCTAGCTAAGAACCCAAAAAACTTAGTACAGGTATGTTGTACGATACAACAAAGATACAGGAATAGAGAAGATTCTTCAAAATTCAAGATATAATATGGCTTAGATGCCACTGCTTATATATAAAAAAAATGCTGCAAAATGGATGAGACAGAGGAAGGAGATTATACTTCAATCGAGTGAAGAGAATGTGAACAACTACAAATATACGTGATTTGTTCAATGGTCAGTGAAGAGGATGCTAATAGATGTGATCTGTGATTCTAGAGGGCATGCGAGATTGGTGATATTGCAAGACAAAAAAGTACACAAAGTGCAAGACCCAAAACTAGAAGAGGTATGATGATGTGTGAGAGAAACCCAAAAAAGATGTACAAGACAAGCGAGCTCTATCCCTTTCTCATTTTGCTATGAAAATGAAACGTAAGAACTAAGAAATAGTAAAAGAAGATTTGGGGTTCAATAACAATATATTGTATGTTTGTTTGATAAGCCAAATGTGTGGTATCAAAGCCATATGTATCTTTTTTTTTATCGGACAAATGTTAGTTTGTTAGTTTTGTTAGAAATGTCGGTGGGAGCCATATGTATCTATCTAGGCTTACTGTATGTGCTTCGGTATTGGATATGTGTGTAGGACAACAATATTTTTCCAATTTTGGAGTACCTAGCTGATCTAACTTGTTCATGCTCCAAATAGTCAGCTATTAGCAATTGTTCATGTTCTTTAGCTTCATCTTACTATTCGAGTTTTATTTCTTCTTAGCTTGCAGTGCTCACAGGCCGTCATTAATACCTCACAAGAAATCACAAAATACGATGATACAGAACAAGAGTTACCCTCACTGATCTCATCATAAAAACACATAATCAGGCAGAGTAAACATACTAATAAAATAAAAAACTTATATTCAAATCCAACAGAGAGGAGAGAAACTCTAACCTGAGATAGAGAGATTGGCCAACCCTGCACACACACAAAAGAAACGAATCAGTTTTAAGCCCAGCGACACAATCACGCAAAGAAATGGCGTCTGTTAATTTTATTATTATATTTATTTTTCAGTGACAATAATAGTTGGGAATAAATACGTATGCTCAAGACCGATAACTATCAATAACTCAGACACGAAGATTGTTATTATAGGTTAGACAGACAAGGAGGACTAATTCGATTGGTTGAGCAGTGTGGGCGTGCGTAAGTTATTGTAAACCTCTTGGTAACTATGTTTGATTCATGCGGATAAAAAAACAAAAAAAAAAAAAAGAATCGAAAGGAAAAGGAGAAGGAGATAGTTGTTGTTACCAGGAGCGAGTTGGAAGAGCGAGAGAGGGGGAGGGCAATCACAGAGGCAGGGAGGGCAAGAGAGTTTGCTGCTGTGGGAATTGCGAAGAGTGATTGCGTTTTTGAATCGCCAATAGAGAGCAGGCCCACACACACCCAACGCTGAGACCACTGCAAACACCACCAAACAGCCCCTCAACCACCCTCCCGAATCAGATCTCCCCCGTGACATCTCTCTATAACGGATCTGATCCAATTCCACACTCTTCACTATTCACTGATTCTGTTTTGTTCCTGCGCCCAGAATGAATAATGAATGATGAATGATAATCACGGTATTGTTTGTAGTACCCAACCCACTTTTGTTTTTTTTTTTTTTTTACAATGTGGTGTGAATGTGAGTGTTAGTGCTTTTTGCCCATATGAAGAAGTCGTAAGTACACTGCGCGTGTCGGTCTCACCGTACCCTTTGTCTCCCCCAACTTGTTCTTTTTCGCTATTTATTTATTATTTATTTTTGGTTTTGGGTTTTTATGTGATTTAAGTTCAATACCACTACTACTACTCTTTAGTGGGATAACACCAAGTTTAATTAAAAAAACCACCGTCGTTTACTTAAATAGTATTAACTTGTTAATTGTAACTAACACGTTTTCACTTGAATTGAATCTCTTTGTATTTTGTGTTATGCCTTTAAAAAATAATGCATCCAACTTAAAAAATTATTAATTATCGTGATGAAATATATTTTTTAATGAAATGAGTTGCATTGTTAATTCATTAAAGTTTAATAAATTTATGAAAGGAGTCGGTTAGGACAGTTGACACGATTTAAAAAAAAGATAAAATTTAAACTTTTTTATACGTATTTTTCATAAAACATGATTGTACTCGAAGTGCAATCAATTGTTATACCTATTGCATCTTATTTTTTGTTAATTATAATTTTAACATTTGAAATGCTTCCGTAAAAAAACATTTGAAATACTATGAGAGTTCAATAGAATTAAATTTATGAAAAGTAAAATCAATTAGCAAATAAAGTATAAGAATTAAATATGCTTTATATAAGATGTTTGGTATTTCAAAGTCATACTTAATCCTAATTAATGCAAGTTGAGTGAAGTGAACCTAATTAACGAGTTAATGCTTTTCTAGTATAATTTTTTTAATATTTATTTAAAAGACATCCAAAATTTTAGTTCAAAGATATTAAGTTCCTTACAGATTAACTAACATGTAGTACGGAATTAAAAGTAAAATTAACTCTTCCTGAATACCAGCTTTGAAATGATATAAAATGGTTATTTAAGATACAAATGCATTATCCCTGCTGCAACATATTGTTGGTTGAAGTTGAACTAAATTTCATGTCCTTAAGTAATGTTTTCAATTTGAGTATTAATAAAGTGGTCAATCCACATCATTTTTTAATAAAAATTAATCATAAAAAAGAAGTTAGTTTGCACCAATGTCATTATATATATATAAAAAAAATGCATTTTCCCTATCATTTATTGTATTTTGGGCATAGCAGTTTTGGTCCATACAAATTTCGGGTTAACGCTTTTCTCAAATAAATAGCGTAAGTTTTCCTTTTTGACCATTTTTCTTGACTTTCAGTTGAAGTTAATCGTCATTTGTTTCAATTAATTTCTTTTAAGAATTCATCAAACCAAATAAAAAAAGTATACTTAAAGCTTTCCTTAACGTATTAGATTTTTTAATGTCAATTTCTTTATTATTTAAATAATTCAAAAAAATAAAATAAAAAACTGAGTTAAACATGTTTTTATCTTAAAATTAAACTTCACTAAATTCCTTATTTTATATTTTTAGATGACTTTATATTATTTTCTAAACTAACATGTCAACACTAATATCATAAGAAAGTGACTTGTATTGCGATTTAAAAAAAAAAAAATTAAAGCCTTTTTCGTGAAAATAAGACTATCATCTCTGAAATAAAACTTTGAAATACATATGTAGAAGCAAATGACTTTGATGTTTTGATGATGATCATGACGATTTGATGCAAATGATTCAAGAATACAAGCCACAACATCAAGATGATCACTAGTATTTTTAGAAGGGAATTCCTAATTGATTTAGCAAAGGTTTGGCCAAGTAATTTGAGTTAAAAAGTGTTTTTCAAGAGATTTACTCTCTGGTAATCGATTACCAGAGGATGTAATCGATTACCAGTGGCCAAAAATGGTTTACAACAGTTACTAAATATTTGAATTCAAATTTTAGACTGTGTAATCGATTACACCATATTGGTAATCGATTACCAGCAGTTAATAAACGTTTTAATTCAAATATTAAAGCCTGTAATCGATTACACAATTATTGTAATCGATTACCAGAGGAGATTTTCAGAAAATAACTTTCAAGAGTCACATCTATTCAAATGGTTTATGAATGGCCATCAAAGGTCTATTTATATGTGACTTGGAAACATGAATCAAGAGAGAGTTTTTGATTGCCCAAAAAGTTTTATCCTCTCAAAAGATTAAGAGAGTTTTTCTAAATTGAAATGTCTTATCCTCTCAAAGAATTCCTTGGTCAAACACTTGCATATTCAAATAAGGAATTGTGATTGATCTTCATTGTACAATCTGTCTCTTTCAAGAGAGATTTCTTCTTCTTTTCTTTTTACTTCTGAAAAGGGGTTAAGAGACCGAG
This sequence comes from Glycine max, assembly GCF_000004515.6. Taxonomy (NCBI): domain Eukaryota; kingdom Viridiplantae; phylum Streptophyta; class Magnoliopsida; order Fabales; family Fabaceae; genus Glycine; species Glycine max. Next base: position 29,024,048 of record NC_038251.2, read on the forward strand.
GGTCTCTTGTTGTAAAGGATTCCTAAACACAAGGGAAGGGTTGTCCCTGTGTGATTCAGACTTTGTAAAGGATTTTACAAAGAGAGTGGAAAATCTCAAGTGGGTTGCTTGAGGACTGGACGTAGGCACAAAAAGTGGCTGAACCAGTATAAATTGAGTTTGCATTTCTCTCTTCCCTTATCTCATTTATTTATTATTATTTATCTTTTGCCTTTAAAGAAGTTTATTCTGAATTGTCTTTTGAGTAATTCATGTTAAGGGTGCATTGTTAATCTAAAAAGAGAGAGCGAAATTTTAAATTGGGGAATAGTTCTTGTTATCTTAATTCAACCCCCCTTCTTAAGATAACTGAGGCCATTTGTCCAACAAGTGGTATCAGAGCGGGATTCTTGTATAAAGTTTAAAAACTTCAAGAATAGATATGGCCTCATCCAACTTTCCATTTCTTGAGGGAAATTCTATTAATAGGCCTCTTATGTTCAATGGCGAGGGTTATCACTATTGGAAAACCCGAATGCAGATCCTTATTGAAGCCATAGATTTAAATATATGGGAAGCCATTGAAGTTGGTCCTTTTATTCCTACAAAGGTAGTGGGAAATGCAACTATAGAAAAACCAAGAGAAGAATGGAATGATGATGAAAGAAGAAAGGTTCAATACAATTTAAAGGCCAAAAATATAATCACTTCTGCATTAGGCATGGATGAATTTTTTAGAGTCTCAAATTGTAAAAATGCAAAAGAAATGTGGGATACATTGCAAGTAACCTATGAAGGCACAACTGATGTCAAGAGATCTAGAATAAACACTCTCACACATGAATATGAATTGTTCAAAATGTTTCAATATGAGACCATAGAAGATATGCAAAAGAGATTTACTCATATAGTTAATCATCTTGCATCATTGGGAACAATATTTCCTAATGAAGATCTTATTAGCAAAGTGTTGAGATGTTTAAGCAAGCAATGGCAACCAAAAGTAACAGCAATTGCAGAATCAAGAGATCCCACTAATATGTCTCTTGCCACTCTCTTTGGAAAACTTCAAGAACATGAAATGGAACTTATGAGACTCCATAAACATGAAGAGAATGATATAAAGAGAAAAAGAATAGCATTCAGAGCCTCATCATCTTTTATTCAAGAAGAAAGTGACAAAGAGGACTTGACTGAAACAGAAGAAGAAGATGATGATTTCAGACTCTTTGTGAAAAGGTTCAATAAATTTCTGAGAAACAAAAGAAATAAAAGAAAATCAAACATCAATACAAAGAAGAAAGAAGAAGACTCCTCCTTAGCCCCATCATGCTATGAAAGTAATCAACCTTGGCACATGATATCCGATTATCTTGTCTTTGAAAGAAGAATTGAAAAATTCGACAAGAGGAATCTCAAAGAAAAGAAAGAAAAGAAAGCATAGATCACTTGGGAAGAAAATAAAAAAAAAATTCTTCAAGTGATTCAGAAAAATAAAATCATAAATCTGGGTATCATGATGAAAGACTATGAAAACGGAGAAGAGCAAAAGCGATACATTGATAACAATTTCTCCAAACACATGGCATACATCAAAGTTTATTCAACAAACAAAGGCCACTTGATCAATAAGCCCAACAAGTAATATCAAATGATACCAACAGGTCACTTGTCTTTGATTGATTACTTTGATGATCTTTGATTGATTACTTTGATGATTTTTGTTAACTTTTGAATGAGTTTTTGGTGCTTGTTTACTCCTTAAATATTTGATTTTCATTAATATTTTTTTTTTATTTTATAGTTATGTAGAAAAACCTGAAAATTATCCTGTCATAGGAACAAAATGGGTTTTTAGAAATAAATTAGATAAAAATGGCATAGTAAGAAACAAAACAGTGTTGCTTTATCCACTGCTGAAGCGGAATATATCTCTGCCGGCAGTTGTTGTGCACAGATTTTATGGATGAAGCATCAATTATCTGACTATGGTATCCTTCTTGATCGCATACCTATTAGGTGTGATAATACTAGTGCCATAAATCTATCCAAAAACCCTATACAACATTCTAGAATGAAACATAAAGAAATTAGGCACCATTTTCTAAGAGACCATGTTCTAAAGGGAGATTGTTTGCTAGAGTTTGTTGATACAAACAATCAGCTTGCTGATTTCTTTACAAAACCTCTCCCAAAGGATATATTCTTTTCAATAAGAAGAGAATTAGGCCTTTTAGACCTTAGTGATTTGGATAGGTAAAGTTTGTTGATTGTCTTTGATTATGTTTTGATGATTGCTTTTGTTTGATTGTGTTTAATGGTAAGTATTTGATTATATTTGATTGGTGTGTGTTAATTGTTTGATTAATACTTGTTTGAATGAATTAAATACATATTAGTGATGATGATTGATAATGTTAGATATATTTAGCATAAACATAGGTTATTTTAGAGGAACTAGTCTAGTTTATGCTCTGGTAATCGATTACCATCTAGTGTAAGCGATTACACAAGAACAGGCAGCCTGCAATCGATTACAACATCCTGTAATCGATTACCAGAAGGCTTATTACTCTTGTAATCGATTACCAAGCCTTGTAATCGATTACAACTCGTCCTCGTCTATAAATACTCACGAAATCAGAGTTGCTGCGCAGCCAAGGCTTTCCCTCACCCGTCCTCCATACCTAAATCTTCCAACCTTCGTATCTCACTCAATTCTTCACCAAATCACGTCCCGTAAAGCCCAATCTTCCTCCTTTTCACTCCTCTTTCACTTCCACCGATTAAAATCTACTAAAAATTCATCAAATGGCAGAGCCATCGAAGAAGAGAAAGGGATCATCCTCCACCACCGCTGCTGCTGCCCATCGCCACCACGGACCATCTGAAGCACCCACAGCACCTATTCATCCTTCTTTGTCATCTCCAAGATCATCAACATTGTTTTCATCCGATGATCAGCGTCTACGGTACCTTTCTCAGTTTTCTTCTAGAATAATCTTAGACCCTTAGTACCTAGACGTAGAATTCTTTAATGATGAAACGTTTGATTGCTATCAAGTGTTTCAAAATTCTGGTCTTGTTGATTTCATGTCATTAAAATTGCCATATTATCCTGAACTTGTAAAGGTCTTCTACTGCAATTTAAAAATTCAGGATGGCATTATTGTTTCTGAGGTGCATGGTATTTCTATGGTCATTGATCAGTCACTATTCTTTTCTTTGACTCATTTACCCAGTCAAGGTGCACCTTTTGAGGGCACCATTGTTGATGACTGGAAATTCGATTATTCGAGTCATGATGCTCGTCGCATGGTCTGTAATGATCAAGCTGAAATGACCGGTAGATTGCTGGCCGGGTCATTAACATTTGATAATCGCATCATGCACTATATCATTGTTAGGATTTTGCTTCCTCGGTCTTCAAATTTAGCACAAGCCTCTGAGGAGGATTTGATTCTTATGTGGACTTTTCTTACCGGTCGTCAGATCGACTGGGCCCATTTGGTTCGGTACCGAATGCATAAGGCATTACGGGCCAATGCACCTCTTCCTTATCCACATTTGATTACTCTGTTTTTGCGTCATTTTCAAATTCTGCTTGATGATGATCCATTTGTTCAAGTCAAGCGTTCCTTTGCTATTGGTGCTGGTGCTGTGACTTCCTTTGGTTACCGTAAGGATCGGAATGGTCAATGGCTGAAGAAAGACGCACTCCCTCCTCAAGATGAGCGTACTCCTTCACCTCCTCCTCAGCGTGAAGATTCAGCACTCCTGAATGAAGTCCTTACCGAATTACGAGGTCTTCATTCTTATGTTGGTGAACGTTTCGACTCATTGGATACACGCTTTGCCGGCATGGATATTCGCCTCACACAAGTTGAAGAAGATGTCTCCTTCATCCGTAGTTGCTTTGATCCACCACCACCGCCTCCATCATCCTCTTAGATTAATTGTTATTATTATTATGACTGAGTCTTATTAGTAATTAAGTATTCTTAGTACTGTGTTTTATCGCCGTGTATTTGGCTTTTTGTTGCTCTAGTTATCGTACTATTGCACTATTATTATATTTCAGGACTTTGCTTTGGTTGGTTATAACAATGTGTGGATTTATTTTGGTTTCATGTTTGGCTATGTTTGGATTTTGTTTGTATTGCTTAGTTCTTTTTGATGTTGCCAAAGGGGGAGAGAACTTGAGAGAGCTTGGGTTAGAAATCAATTAGAATTAAGTAAAATTAGGCATACATGCCAAAAGATAGGTGGAGTAAGGGTTGTGTGAACGTGCTATCATATTGTATATAGCTTGTCTTGATTTCAGGGATTGTCATCATCAAAAAGGGGGAGATTGTAGAAGATCTTTGATGTTTTGATGATGATCAAAAAGCTTAGAAATCAAGTGATAAAAGTTAGAAATCAAGTGATCATCAATTCCAAAACATAGGGGGAGTAAACGCAAATTTTATATATATATATATACATTGTTTGCTTGAATCTTGATTTCAGGGGACTTATATTGTCATCATCAAAAAGGGGGAGATTGTAGAAGCAAATGACTTTGATGTTTTGATGATGATCATGACGATTTGATGCAAATGATTCAAGAATACAAGCCACAACATCAAGATGATCACTAGTATTTTTAGAAGGGAATTCCTAATTGATTTAGCAAAGGTTTGGCCAAGTAATTTGAGTTAAAAAGTGTTTTTCAAGAGATTTACTCTCTGGTAATCGATTACCAGAGGATGTAATCGATTACCAGTGGCCAAAAATGGTTTACAACAGTTACTAAATATTTGAATTCAAATTTTAGACTGTGTAATCGATTACACCATATTGGTAATCGATTACCAGCAGTTAATAAACGTTTTAATTCAAATATTAAAGCCTGTAATCGATTACACAATTATTGTAATCGATTACCAGAGGAGATTTTCAGAAAATAACTTTCAAGAGTCACATCTATTCAAATGGTTTATGAATGGCCATCAAAGGTCTATTTATATGTGACTTGGAAACATGAATCAAGAGAGAGTTTTTGATTGCCCAAAAAGTTTTATCCTCTCAAAAGATTAAGAGAGTTTTTCTAAATTGAAATGTCTTATCCTCTCAAAGAATTCCTTGGTCAAACACTTGCATATTCAAATAAGGAATTGTGATTGATCTTCATTGTACAATCTGTCTCTTTCAAGAGAGATTTCTTCTTCTTTTCTTTTTACTTCTGAAAAGGGGTTAAGAGACCGAGGGTCTCTTGTTGTAAAGGATTCCTAAACACAAGGGAAGGGTTGTCCCTGTGTGATTCAGACTTTGTAAAGGATTTTACAAAGAGAGTGGAAAATCTCAAGTGGGTTGCTTGAGGACTGGACGTAGGCACAGGAAGTGACCGAACCAGTATAAATCAAGTTTGCATTTCTCTCTTCCCTTAAACTTCTTTTATTTATTATTATTTATCTTTTGCCTTTAAAGAAGTTTATTCTGAATTGTCTTTTGAGTAATTCATGTTAAGGGTGCATTGTTAATCTAAAAAGAGAGAGCGAAATTTTAAATTGGGGAATAGTTCTTGTTATCTTAATTCAACCCCCCTTCTTAAGATAACTGAGGCCATTTGTCCAACAACATATAACATAATTTCACAAATGAATGCTTAAATGATAAAGACAAATTTTGCAAAATAGAAAGAGTTTTCAAATAAAATCAAATTCAAAGCCTAGGTCAATTTAAAACAAAAGAGAAACAAAAAACAAGTAATTAAGACACAAAGATTTATACCGGTTCGTCTTTGCCATTAAGATTACGTTCAGTTCATAGCTAATCACCAAGTTTTACTAACTTCACAAAGTTACAAGTGTTTGTTATTGTCACGTCTGGCTCTACAACTCAAGCTCTACACCAAGCTTGAAATAACCCAATATTCTTTGTTTTACCAAGTCATTATTAGCTCTATACAAATCAAAAGATTTGTATTTGATTTGCTCACTGACTAATTATTAATCGTCTTACAAATGAATATACAATCTAAGTACTTAGTATTTTCTCTAGGGTGTTTAAGGTGTTTTGAGAGCTTTACAATCTTTACTATAATACACAAAGAACTTTTTACAAAAAGAATTTGAATGTTAGTGCGTAGGTTCGTAACTCATATCTTCAAAGCTTCTAGTATTTATAGGTCTTCTTCTTCAAGTGTTCTTTGTCTCTAAATGAATATAATTCTTCTCTTGAGCTAATGTCTAATGTTTATGGTCGTTGGAGCATTTAATGCTTACATTAAATGCATGTATTTTTTCATGTTGAAACACCATTCTGGTTGGCTTTTGTGTTGAGCACTATAGTAGAAACCACTTCCTTTGACTAAAGGAAAATATCACAAGAAGGGGTATTGAATTGTGATTTTAGATTTTTTTTTTTTTAAAATCCTTTTCACAATCAAACCAAGTTTTCCTCCGAAAGAAAAACTTTGTAAAATAGATAACAAATTTTCAAAAACACAATCAAATGATGAAAGATGATTTTGCCAAGCCAAAGATATTTTCAAATGTATAAATGAAAATTCAAACCCTAGGTCAATTAAAGCAAAAAAAAAAAAAAAAGATCAAACACAAGGAGTTATACTAGTTTGTCTCTACCACTAAGACTATGTCCAGTTCTTAGCAAAAGTTCCACTAACTTCACAAGTTACAAGTATTATGTCAAGGTCACTTCTGACTTTACAAATCAAGCTCTACCCCAAGTTCGATAATCTTTGTTTATACCAAGCCACTATTGGCTCTGAAAAAATCAAAAGAGATTTGTTGGTTGTGGTTGCACAATGACTAAATCAATGATCATCATATAGATGAATTTACAATCAACACTTAGTTTTTTTTTCAATATGTTCAAGGTGTTTTAAGAGCTTTTTCTAACTTTACAAGAATACACAATGTTTTTTATAGAAAGAATAATGAATGTTTTGTGCAAAAATTGTTGTTCATATCTTTAAAGCTTCTGGTACATATAGGCCTCATCTTTAAGTGTTTGTTGTCTCACAACAGATAGAATTCTTCACTTGTTCTTTGTTTGATAGAAAATGGTCGTTGGATCATTTATTGCTTGCATTAAATGCATGTCTTTTCTTCATGCAAAGAGTAGACTCTTTGTTGCTAGCGTCTTGAACACTACACAGGAAATGCCTTCCTTTTTGTCAGAGTAAGTCTATGTAGCAGAGCTCTTCTTTTGATGGCGATTGAGAAATTTTAGATTTTGACTTCATTTATCCTTCATAGGATTCAATAGATCATAGGGGAATGTTTATGCAAAATAGGTCCCAAACACAAAATATTAAATGAAGTCTTAAATGCCATTTGTAAGGTGGTATCAGATCATGCTTTTATTTGGCTATTGTCTGAAACATCAAATGCATACTTTACAAGGCATGTTCTTATAGTGCATAAGACTCAACTTCTAACCTTTGTATTTATTTACATCTAATCAAAATAATTAAAGGTCTTGATTCATCTTAAGACATAAATTTATTTTGACTTAACACTTTGCGTTAGAGTAGGTCTATCATAATAGAGTGTGCCTTTTGATGTTGTTTGGCAACTTTCAGATCTTGAACTTTATTTATTCTTCATAGGATTCGATATATCTTAGGAAAATGTCTTATGACACAGTTTTCTGCAAAATGAATCTCAGACATAGAGTATTTAATGGAGTCTTTAATGCTATTTTTAATGTTGTATCAAATCATGAGTTAAGCTTGCTCCTATCTGATACATCAAACATGGGATTATGAAGCATAGTCTGATATCGTATAAGACGTAGCTTTTAACCTTTGTATTTATTTGCATATAATCAAAATAATTAAAGGTCTCGATTCGTCTTAAGACATAAAGGTCTTTTGACTTAACAATCTCCCCCTATTTGATGATGCCAAACAAATACAAATTTAAAAGTTGAAGGTAGACTTATAAGATATATAAGTTTTTAGAGAGTCAGTGTTATCAGATGTAGAAGAAAGTATAATAGATATAACACATGCATCATAAGACTTTGAGATAAAGTCTGCCTAAAACTTCTGAAAACATCTCATTTTATTCATACAAGAATTTTCACATCAAGGAAATGTGTTTTGCATACACAAAATAAAATGAATAAGGGTAAAATAATAAAAACTTAAGCATAAAGTTCCCCTTGAAATGATGTTTTCTTCAGACTTTAGCTCCCCCTTAGATGATGATTTGAACTTTAGATTTTACTTTTTCTCCCCTGTCGCAACCTACCCTTTGGCGAGCGAGCGAGGCGAGGCTCACGGGTGCGTCTTCCATGGGAGGAAAATGCGCGGAGTCGCCACCAACGTTTATTGAAAGGAAAACGTTAGAAAAACCAAAGGAAACTGGTCATAAAGAATATTCCAGATTCGGGAGTTATGTTTACGCTTGAGGAAGGTATTAGCACCTCTTACGTTTGTCACAAAGGACAACAGCCTTAGATTTAGAGTTGTGTGAAATCATGTATCCTAAACTTTTTGTCCTTTTTTATTTTTGAGGTCAACAAAAGCGGGGCTTTTGCTCCTATGTATCCTCCATCGAAGAGGAAATCAGACCTACGTAGTTCTTTCAAAAGGGGCGAATCAAGTGATTCTTTTTACTTGGAAGGTGGTCATTTAAGGCGTTGGACCTTAAAATGATCCATTTTACTTGGTGAGAAAAGCTAAGGCGTTGAACCATCTCACGAGGTCGACAAAAGAGGGGCTTTTGCTCCTACGTATCCTCCATCGAAGAAGGAATCAGACCTACGTAGTTCTCGCAAAAGACAGTAAAGTGATGTGTTGATTTTATGCTTTTGAACGGTCCATGTTAACCAATAAAAGCAAAGAGGATCGTTTAAGGCATTGGACCTTAAAACGGTTATTAGTGATTTTTTTGCGGACAAGCTTGATTTGTGAGTTGATTTTAGCCTTAGTTTCACTTTGGTTATTAGTCAATTCATTCAAGGAAACTTCCAAAGAAAAACGTTCGATCGATTTTTTTAATTATCTTATTTAAAGATATTTTGATTATTTTATTATTATTTTGCTTTTTTTGGTTTAACCAAGGTTATAGCGTGAACGATTGGTTAGATTTTGTTTTAACAATGATTAAACGAGATTACAACACAAATGACCGGTTGAAATTCATTTTATGATTTATTAGGTGAAAAAATGACTTAAACGATCGGTTAAAGCTTGTTAAAAATGGAAGAAAAGAAAATGGGAAATGAACGAAATGAAGATGAAAGCTAAAAAACAAGAAATGAATTGAAAGTCTCAGATTCGAAAACTTACCCGTTGAAGAATGAAGAACGAATGAAGAATGGATGAAGAACGACGGAAAACCATCATGGATTTGCTCACGAAAACGTCTCGGAAGCATTACAGAAGCACCTCGGCTTGGATTTTCTTCACGGAAACAATTTTTTTTCACCAGAACAGCTGAAATGCATAGCCAGGGGGATCCGGGATCCTTGGAACAACCCCCTTTTGCTTTTTTTATAGGAAAAGGGGAGAGGAGGTTGCTGCCCAGCTCGCCCAGGCGAGCTGGGTTGCTTCCTTTAGAAGCAACCATGCTTCGAAAATACTCTGGAAGGTCCAAATTCAAAATTTCGAAAATTGCTATTTGCACCCCACATTTTGATAAGTTCACCCCCCTTTTTTCGTAATTTACAAAAAAGTTATGGAAGCCCAAAGGAAGTATATAAGAGTTGATTTTATTCTTTTTTTCTCTTCCTTCTCACCCATATTAAGTGAAATATGCTTATTTAGGGCTATGGGAATTTTATGGAAGCATTACGGAAGTCCCGGAAGCCATTTTCTAACAAAACGGGGTAGGTGGTTGCCGCCCAGCTTGCCCAGGCGAGCTCAGCTCACCCAGGCGAGCTAGGTTGCTTCCACCTTAAGCAAGAAAATGCCTAGAATCCTCTAGAAGGGCCTAGATTTGATAATTGCTATTTCCACCCCCATTTTACTAAACACACCCCCCTTTTTCCTTTTTTTGCTTATTCTTTTTCGTAACATTACAGAACTTTACGAATTACGTAGCGACACTTGTTTTCTTTCCGTAATGTCGTGAAACTTTACGGATTACGCAACCATCCCCTCTTTGACTTCTGGAATGTTACAGAACTTTACGGAGTGCGCAACAATGCTTCCTTTCGACTCCCGACATGTCGCGAAACTTCACGGATTGCCTAACGATGAGTGTTAAGTACCTCGAAGCGGTCAAGCGAAGGTTGCATGCCACCAAACAATGGTCCCCAGACAAAATTAGGGTATGACAGTTGCCCCTCTTTACTTACCTTTTATCGGAGATAGGAGGAAAGTAAAGATAAGACACTGATTTTGTCTGTCTTAGCCTCTTTCGTAATTAATCTATGATGATTCCCGATGGCCATCCTTTTCCCATCATGGGGATTTAACTGATCTTAATTACAATAGTTCCAACCAAAACGATTTGAAATAATTGACTCCCGTCTCTCCTTCTTTTTCTCTGAACAACACAAAATAAAAAATAGCATAATATACACGTATACACATTTTTTGGTGAAGGAACCGATTGGGAAAATAACAAAAACTGTATTTTCCCCTCACCGGGGGCTTCGTACTTGATAATGGAGGATGCATGAACAACACTAGGCAATCAATTCATGGGACTCCGGACTCAATGATGGAGGATGCACGAACAACGCTAGACAATCAATTCGTGGGGCTCTGGACTTGATGGTGGAGGATGCATGAACAATGCTAGGCATCAATTCATGGGGCTCCAGACTTGACGGTGGAGGATGCATGAACAACGCTAGGCAATCAATTCATGGGGCTCTAGACTGAATGATGGAGGATGCACGAACAGTGCTAGACAATCAATTCGTGGGGCTCCGGACTCGATGGTGGAGGATGCATGAACATCGCTAGGCAATCAATTCATGGGGCTCCGGACTCAATGATGGAGGATGCACGAACAACGCTAGGCAATCAATTCGTGGGGCTCCGGACTCGATGGTGGAGGATGCATGAACAGCGCTAGGCAATCAATTCATGGGGCTCCGAACTCAATGACGGAGGATGCACGAACAGCGCTAGGCAAACAATTCGTGGGGCTCCGAACTCGATGGTGGAGGATGCACGAACAGCGCTAGGCAATCAATTCATGGGGCTCCAAACTCAATGATGGAGGATGCATGAACAGCGCTAGGCAATCAATTCGTGGGGCTCCGGACTCAATGATGGAGGATGCACGAATAGCGCTAGGCAATCAATTCACGGGGATCCGAATAAGATCTAAATTTAGGACCGGATGGTCCACCGGGTTCTTTCACCTAAAAGGCGAACATGCTTTAGCAAGGAAAAAAAATAAATCATTCACGAGAGCACCATATTTTAGAGAAACAATATGCTTATGCCAAAATAGTTTTCCTTGTAATCAAAATGAAGGGTAGGATGTCAACGTTTAGCTTTTAAATGAACATTCAAGGGAAACGTCGGGCCAAACTGAAACTTGAATAAAATCACTCATAGTGTATAAAAACTCACACAGGTAAGTGTTTTACCCTAATTCCAAACCATAGCTGCACCATGACTTTATTTTGCACATGATTTCCTATCGAACCAAAAGATTACACGTGCAATCACAGATCAATAGGATTTTCTCGAGGGTAGTGTTTTTGGAGAGGAAACTGGGTATTTCGGTCTTTTCCTCTTTGTTTATGTGGGGCAGGACATTGCAAGTTGGGAGCGACCTTGAATGGCAATCACAAAGGAAGAACCACTTCGAAATGGGTTTTCCCTTTGTCGGCAGTCATTTACCTCGCCGAAAATTTATCTGGTCCGAGGACCTTCTGTTCTCTTTCTTGGTTTCCTTTATTGATCGGGAATTATTCTGTTTTCCTCCGATCTTTTCCTTTTTACTTTCTTCCGATCTTTTCCTTTTTACTTTCTTCCGATCTTTGATCGGGAACCCTTCTTTTCCTTTTCTTTTCTTTCTTTTCATTTCTTTCTCTTTTTTTTCTTCCTATCTTTGATTGGGAGTTCGGGTTTTAGCATTTTTTATTCGCTCTCCCTTGAGGAGATTATGCTGTCCTCTTCTTCGGGGGAAAGGATGAGGATTCTCTTCATGGGCCAAGGTTCAAGGTAGCTTAAGGTTGTGTCTCAACATGGTCTTTTCATCGTGCGTGCCCGATTTTGATATTTGGGGGCAAAACAAATGCATGTGTCAGGGTGTCAGTTTCAGGTTAAACTCCCATATTATTTCCACGAGGCGCGCGTAACAATGATGATTTGGAAACAACACGCAAAATTAGTCATGCATACAGCTAGGTGGGTACTCAAGCATCCAACTTATGGCATTATGATACTAAGGCTTGGGATTTATGCAAGTAGACCCAACGTTTCCAAATTATGTTCTTTCATTGGTTCAACGAATCCATCCATTCTTATCTCGGTTATTTTGGAAAATAAACTCTTAGCGTCAATTTCTTGTTTCCAAAAATATGTTTGCTCTCTACAAATGATTTGTGCTTCCTATGACCATAACATGCCGACCTTCGAGGTCTTTCTTTTTCTTTTCTTTTTGTTTCATTTTTTCTTATGCATGTTTGCAAAAAACTATACATCCATCGCTATCTATGAGAAAAACATTTTTTTTTCTGTACACCTACGTTCCTATACACGAAAAAAACTTTTTTTTCTCTATATACACACGCATTGAAAAACTCTTTCTCTCTATACCGACATGGTCTATATAAAATCTCTATTCCTTTTCAAATATTTCTTTTCCCCTTTTCAATATACACTCGTTGTTTATATAAAAATTTCCTTTATATACACTCATTGCTCATATACAAGAATTTCTTTTCACACATTGTTTATATACAAAAATTTCTTTTCTTTTCTTTATATACAGATATGACATTTTGTTCACAACGTCTCTTTCTTTCTCTATTCTTGGAGTTATTACGACGTTTATTCGTTTTATTTTTGGATGACGTTCCTAAACGGAAACTCTACGCAGTTCCGGAATTTCAACAAATATTATCGATAATAACGAAATAAGCTCTAACACAACAATCCAAACAAAATGTACGCACAAAACAAATGACAATCGAAAAAAAACACCTAAAACAAACGTTAGTCCCTCAAGTCATGGAAACAAGATAACATACAAATGATAAATGATGAAACATAAAAATGAAAAGAATACGAATCTCAGGATCCCACGGTCATGTGGCTCCGCTCCCTCCCAAGAAATCGAACAGGTTAGTCATATCCTCGTCCATGTGGGGTTCATCCATCCCATCGGGGGATCCTACAGGCTCCTCCTCGACCTGGGCATTGGGCCAGTCTCCAGGCCATGCAACCTCAACCGCAAACTGCTCCGGGGTAGGGCATACAAAAGGGGAGGAACCCTGCCCCTGCTGACTGCGGCTAAACCGATAGAGACACTCGTGTATCTGCACTTGTCCACGGTGGTTGGCCGCCTGCTGGCAAACCAAATGCTGTAGATACCGCTCCACGCCCAGCGGCTCAACCGGATCTGCCTGCCGAGGTGGTGGCGGTGCGCCCGTGCCCTGAGGTGCGTCACCCTGTGCCTGCCTAGGCGTGCAGTACTTCTCAATGAAGGATCGGGTGATCGGTGGTCGGATTACTTTGCTGGGGGTGACCTGAACTCCGAAGGATTGGCAGAGGCCTGTGATCAGAGCCGGAAACCCCAATGCCCTATTGGACTTCTCTGGGTTCAACGGGTGCCTAGTAGGCGCCATTCCTGCAAATAAATAAATGGCATCAACAATCACCTGGGCCACGTGGACGCTCATCCGTGTCAGGATGGCATACACCAATTGGCACTTAGGCAGAGGGAGGTCGGAGTTGTGGTCGTTAGGCAAGACATTGCTGAGCAGCAGAGTCATCCAAATCTGGGTCAGGGTAGTCATACTGGTGCACATAATCCACACTCGCCTCCCTGCAGCGGTTTGGGCAAAATCCTGCCCTGGTATGCAAAGCAGCTGGGCGATGGCTTCCTCATCAAAACCGTTTTCCTGGTTCCTTCTCTGGCTAAATTCACACTGTTGGTCCTCATCCAGAATCAACGGGTCGCCCAAGAACTGACTGATGGCATCTGCATCAAAGGGGATCTAGTGACCCCTTACCCATGAGCGAATGTCCCGAACTCCTTCCTCAGTGGGCCAGGCATTGGCATAGAATTCCATGACTATCTTCGAGTCGAATTTAGCCATAGGGGTCACTAGTCGTGCCCAATGCCTGCGGGCTACCTCTCCTTGGAAGTCAAGGTACTCGTCTTCCCTGAGCTGGACACGCCTCTCTCTGTGGAATGACCATCCCTTGATGGCCTCGAAGCGCTGTTGGTGCTCGGCGCTCTGAAACCAGTGACTATCAAACTCCAAGGCAGCACTGGAGCCTTCTCCCGTGGCTTCCTTTCTAGACCTCTTTGTGGAAAGCTTTTTCGGAGGCATTTCCTGCGAAGACAAATGTTTGGAAAGTCAATTTGCAAGGAAGTGTCATTTTAAAGGCTGACCAAGTAAAAATGGCATACAACTGCTTCCAACACAAACATCAATTTAAATTTAGGACAAGCTCACATACATACTTTTATGATCATACATGCACGCAAGATGCTCCGCTACCTAAAAACTATACTCATGCACATTCAAAGCATTTTGCTACCCAAATTACATACATGCATTTCTTTGCTAAACTTATACACATGCATACTTGAAGTATTTTTGCTACCCAAAGATCATATACACGCATGTCCCAGATATCTTTGCTGCCAAACAAATGCACACATGCATATTCAAAGTATCTTTGCTACTCAAATTACATTTCAATTCAACAAGGTTTTTGGTGAGGTATCTTGCCACCTAAACATATATTTGGGTGAGGCACTTTTTGCTATCTATATGCAACATACATATATCTTGTGAGGTATTTTTGCCACCTACTCTACATCTACATGTACATGATGAACAACATTCTCAAACATCTAGGTGTAAGGCAAACATCATGGTGCAGCCCAAAAATCGATTGCTGGCCTAAAGGGAAATCCCTATCACAATGCTTTCATTTTCATGCTTTCTTGCACTCAAAACCAAAGGCTTGGATTCCTAGTTCTAAGTCCTTAATTTTGGCACTTATTCTAACCTCTACAAGCTGTCCATATACACACAAGTCAGTCCCACAATCTAAAATTCACAAAATCATGCCCAAATTCCATTGAGGCATTTCATCGAACACTTGGTGGGCGCACCTTAGGTATTGGAAAAAAAAAAGGAATGGGGGAAATGTGATGTGCCCAACAATTTCAGAACCCACATTAGGCCTAAGGCCATCCCACACAACCCTCCAATTCAAACAAACAAGCATAAGTCCAAGCATACATTGTCTCATGAAATTGGCAAAAATTGAGCAACTAAGGCACTAAAATACATCAATGGAGAGCCAAAGAATTATGGGGGAGTGCACTTACCTGTAGGGAGCGAATCAAAGTGCAAAAGGGGAAGCAAAAACCCTGCAATGGAAGCTTGGGGGGCTACCTCTCCTGCTATTTCCATGAACAATGGGGTTCTTGAGTGAGGGGGGAGTTTTGGGTGAAGAAAACTCACCCCAACCCCCTTTTTATCTAACTCGTTCAGGGTGTGCTAGCCCAGGTGAGCTAACTTTTTTTTTTGAATTATTGAAAGCTAGTTTAAAAACAGGGATACTCACCTCTCTTTGTGCCCTTGATTGCGTGCTCCATGCAGCATTACTGTTGATCCTACAAGTTAAAAAAATGCAAATGCATGTGCATGTTCTTACTTTCGGTTATTTCCTTAAATTCACGCTTGTGGCACCCCTATGATCCAAGAAATAAATGTTTTAAGGAAAACAAAGACTAACGCTATCAGTGGTGAAAAAGAAAAGATACTCATTTTATTAGGCCTTTCTTGGTCAAGCACTATCAACCTATACATGCGAATGAAATGGCTATTTTAGTGTCGCTCTAGGCATAATATCTTTTGACGACATCCGAGTTTACTGGCGAAGGCAGTTCCTCATCGTCCATGTTAGCGAGTATCAAGGCCCCCCTGGAGAAAACCTTCTTAACAATGAAAGGCTCTTCATAATTCGGGGTCCACTTCCCTCGGTTGTCTTTAACAGCGTGGGATACCTTTTTCAGCACAAGGTCCCCCTCATTGAACTTGCGCAGGCGCCCATGGCTCATGGCCGTCAAATGCTTACCTTCAATAAGGTTAAGTTGGTCATAGCGTGTTTGAGCCCACTCTGATTCTTCTAGGCTCGATTCCGCTAGTATCCTCTCGGAAGGGACCTCTACCTCAAACGGGAGTACTGCTTCCATCCCATAAACCAAGGAGTACGGTGTTGCCCCAGTAGAAGTTCGTTCCGAGGTTCGGTACCCATGCAGGGCAAAAGGCAACATTTCATGTCAATCTTTGTATGACACTGTCATCTTCTGAATAATTTTCTTAATATTTTTGTTTGCAGCCTCCACAGCCCCGTTCATCTTCGGCCGATAGGGGGTGGAGTTATGATGCTGGATTTTGAAATCCTCGCACATTTCCCGCATCATTTTGTTATTCAGATTGGTGCCATTGTCAGTAACGATCTTCCTAGGGAGTCCGTACCAACAAATCAGCTCCCTCTTTATGAATCTGACCACCACGCTCCTCGTGACATTGGTGTTGGATCAAGTGGCCTCAGAATAATTAAGAAGGGGGGGGGGGTTGAATTAATTATTCCTAAACCTTTACTAATTAAAAATTACTCTTTTAATGCTTTTACTAAATTGTTAAGAGAATGAGGAGTAGAAGAGAAACTTAACAGAAAGTAAAAGTGGAAATTAAATGCACAACGGAAAGTAAAAGAGTAGGGAAGAAGGAGACAAACACACAAGAGTTTTTATACTAGTTCGGCAACAACCTGTGCCTACATCTAGTCCCCAAGCGACCTACGGTCCTTGAGATTTCTTTCAACCTTGTAAAAATCCTTTTACAAGCAAAGATCCACAAGGGATTTACCCTCCCTTGTTCTCTTTGAACCTAGTGGATGTACCCTCCACTAGAACTGATCCACAAGAGATGTACCCTATCTTGTTCTCAGTCAAACCCAAGTAGATGTACCCTCTACTTGTACCACAAAGGATGTACCCTCCAATGTGTTAAGACAAAGATCTCAGGCTGTTAAACCTTTGATACTTTGTGAATGGGGATACAAAAGAATTCTTAGGCGGTTAAACCTTTGAACGCTTTTATATTAGGGAATGGGAAGAATCAAAAGAATTCTCAGACTGTGTCGGTTTGAATTCTTTGACAAGGGAGAATGGAGACACAAAAGAATTTAGGTGGTTAGTCCTTTGTTCTTTTGGAAAAGGGAGAAGAGAGACACAAAAAGAATTCAGGCGGTTAGTCCTTGGCGAATTCTTTTTGGCAAAGGGAGAAGAGAATGAAATGATGAATAGCACAAGTTTTCAAGGTTTGGAAAACCAGAAAACTTCGGAAAGCTTTTGGTACAAAGAAGAAGAAGAAGTCCAAAGAGATTCAAGGCTTGTAAAGAATTGATTGGAAAAGTATTCAAGATTGTTGTTAGAAAGATTGATTGAAAATGCAAAACAAAGCCTTGCTTTTATAGACTCTTCATGTCTGGTCAAGAAGGCCATTCAGAAGAGTTATAACTTTTAGAAAAACTTCAAACCCATTTGAAAAAGTCAAAACCTTTTTGAAGAGTTACATCTTTAGATTTTTTAGAAACAAACACTGGTAATTGATTACCAAATAAGTGTAATCGATTACACAAAGATTTTGAGTGAAACAATGTGACTCTTCACATATGAATTTGAATTTCAACGTTCAAGGACACTGGTAATCGATTACCAAAACATTGTAATCAATTACAGCCTTTTGAAAATATTTGGAACGTTGTAAATTCAGTTTGAAAACTTTTTCAAACTCATTATGCTACTGGTAATCGATTACAACAATATGGTAATCGATTACCAGAGAGTAAAAAGTCTTTGGTAAAGGTTTTGTCAAAAACTCATGTGCTATTCAAAGTTTTGAAAAAACTTTTTAATACTTATCTTGATTGAGTCTTTTCTTCATTCTTGAATCTTGAGTCTTGAATCTTGATCTTGATTCTTGAGATCTGGAATCTTGAATCTTGATTCTTGATTGTAGGCTTTCTTCTTGAGTCTTGAATTCTTCTTGATTCTTGAACTCTTGACTTGTTCTTGATTCACTTGAGTTGTTCTTTGATTCACTTGAGTTGTTCTTTGATATTTTGAGCTTTTTGTTCATCACCTTTGTCATAATCTTTTGTTGTCATCATTGTTATCATCAAAACACCTTTGAATCATTTTTGATTCATCATGAAGCTTTGCTTCCACAATTGGTGTAGGAGGCCGCTTCGACCCATTTGGTGAAATAATCTATCGCCACGAGGATGAAGTGATGACCGTTCGAAGCCTTGGGTTTGATGGCCCCTATGACATCTATACCCCATATGGAAAAAGGCCAAGGAGCGGACATGACGTTTAGAGGATGTGGCGGAACATTGACATTTTCCGCAAACACTTGACATTTATGGCATTTTCTTACATGGGTGCAGCAATCGCTTTCCATGGTGAGCCAGTAATAACCTGCTCTAAGGATTTTCCTGGCCATAGCATGCCCATTGGCGTGCGTTCCAAATGAACCCTCATGGACTTCCTCGGTCATGTGGTTTGCCTCTTTGACATCCACGCATCGTAGGAGGGTCATGCCATGGTTTCGTTTGTACAGGACGGTACCACTCACAAAGAAACCAGTAGCCAATCTCCTTAATGTTCTCTTGTCATTGTCAGAAATCCCTGGTGGATATTCTTTGTTCTCAACATACCGTTATATGTCGAAATACCACAGTTTCCCATCTTGCTCTTCCTCTATCCCACAACAATGTGTCGGCTTGCCTCAACATCTGAATTCAATGTATGGCAGATCCCCGTGTGGGGCAAGTTGAAACATGGATGCTAAGGTGGCCAATGCATTGGCCATTTGATTCTCTTCCCGAGGTATGTGGTGGAAAGAAATGTCGTCAAAGAATTCAGCTAACTTCAAGATATAAGTTTGATAGAGTATCAATTTCTGATCCCTAGTTTCCCATTCCCCTTTCAACTGACGTATTACCAACGCCGAGTCTCCATACACTTTGAGTAGCTTCACGTCAAAATCAATGGCAGCTTGAATCCCAAGGGCGCACGCTTCATATTCGGCCGTATTATTGATACAATCGAAACCCTGCCTGACTGTGAAAGGGATACATTGATCATATGGGGATACAAGGACTGCCCCTACTCCATGGCCCAAAGCATTGGATGCCCCATCGAAACAAACAATCCATTTGTCTATGTCCTCGTGTGTCCGCTTCTCTTCGAAAAGAGCCATGATGTCTTCATCTGGGAACTCAGGGTGCATTGGCCGATAATCTTGGAGGGGTTGTTGGGCCAAATAATCTGCCAAGGCGCTTCCCTTTATCGCCTTTTGGGTGACATACACAATATCGAATTCGGATAGTAGTACCTGCCACCTAGCGATTCATCCCGTGAGGGCCGGTTTCTCAAAGATGAATGAGAAGAGGGAGAACTTAGCCGTATTATCTACTAGTATATCAATGTGCGGTAAGGGTAAATTGTCTTTAGGACTGGGTCGGTTTAAATCCTGATAGTCTATGCACATTCACACTTTGCCATCCTTTTTTGGGACGGGGACAATGTTGGCTACCCACTCAGGGTATCGAGCCACAGCCAAGAAACCCGCATCGAACTGCTTTCTCACTTCTTCTTTAATTTCAAAGACATTTCGGGTCTCATCCTTTGTAATTTTTGCTTAACTGGGGAACACCCAGGGTTCAATGGCAACCTATGCTGCACAATGTCAAGGTCTAGGCTTGGCATGTATTGGTATGACCACGCGAAGATGTCTTGATATTCTTCAAGAAGGGTTATCAAATCTTGGCAGATAGGTGCGGTCATACCGGTCCCTACCTTCACTTCTTTCTTTCCTTCTCCGGCCTCTAAGTCTATCAGTTCGGTTTCCTCTTAGTGAGGCTTCATTTCACGTTCTTTCTGAGCGATCAACCTCTCCAACTCCGGTGAAAGGATATCCTCTTCCTCTTCTTCGTTTATTGTTTGACTTACTTCTCGATCAAAATCGATTATCAAGCCCTCGTTGTTAGAATCCTCAAAGGATCGATCCTTACATCTATACCTTTCAAGACAAAAAACAAAAACATGCAAAATGATATGAGAAAAGGCGGAATAGCAAGAACAGATGAAACAAGATCTCTTTGTATTAATAAGATAGGTTTCAACAAAACAAAAGAGAAAGGAATCTATAGCCTAAAATTACATTGAATCAGCAGTATAGACTTCCGACTGGCTCGTCACGTGCCAATTCCCCAATTGGAAATTGGGATGGCACGGTCGCACGATACTCGGCGGATCTTGTGGAGCTTCTCCTCCTATTGCCACCACCTTTTCCTCGAAAATTATCCCGGCACTTGCGAAATACTGGCTAACATGACCGGGCCATGCTCTATCTGCCCGGAGTCTTGACAGTGCATTCCTTCTTCCAGATTTCCTGGGCTTATACCCCAACCCATATTTGTGCAGGTTGCCCCTAATGTCAACCACATCGGCATTCTCGTGACTGTTCTTCCCAAACCCATTCTGGGCTCATAACCGTGTCTAAGCATTACCCGCGCCACCATCAGGGCTGCATTAGAGAAACAAGGTAGCAATGGGCTTGTTTCCACGGAGGCACAACTTACCACCTCGGAAGATTGGAAAGTTGTTTCCAATGATTCCTTCGCTGCCTCTACATATGGTGTCGAGAAGGGGCAGCTTACCAACATATCTTCTTCACCCGACACTATCAACAAGAGTCCACCAACTGCGAATTTCAGTTTCTGGTGAAGCATCGAGGGGACCACCATCTGTAGGCGGGATTTATGTCCATCACTTGGAAAACCACATTGCAAGTGTGGGGGCCTATTTGAATGGGGATGTCAATTTCCCCTATCACCTCCCGCCGACTACCATCGAAAGCTCGTACTACCATCGAACTCGGTTTTAGATGTGATGCATTAAAAGGAAGCTTTTCCAAGGTGGTCTTTGGCATCACATTTAAACTTGAACCATTATCGATGAGTACCTTAGCGACAACATGGTCCATGCATCTGACAAACACATGTAGAGCTTTGTTGTGCCCTCTCCCCTCAACTGGAATCTCCTCATCAACGAGCGCGAGGTAGTTATTGGCAGTTATGTGATTAACAATGCCTTCAAAGCCCTCGACTGAGATGTCGTGTGCTACATGGGCTTCGTTGAGGACCTTGACTAATAATGCACGATGAGGCTCGAAGCTCATGAGCAGTTTAAGCAAGGAGATCCTTATTGGAGTTTTATTCAATTGCTCAACCACTTTAAACTCACTTTGTTGGATGAGACGAAGAAACTCGTGAGCCTCCTCCAAGGTCACTGCCCTTCCTTGGAGATCTTTCTTCTTTTCAGCCCCCTTTACTACCGGGGGATCCACTTCTTTTGAGGGGGTGGCCGCACCTACGGACTCTTGGGTCATGGGTGCTTTCCCCTTGGAGGGCAGTTCCGTTGGGTGAAGGGGAGCAAACACCTGACCACTGCGGGTTACGCCACTAAGGCCGGTAATGTTGGTCACCTTGGCTGACAAGGAGTCAACCTCGGTTGCAGCCCCTTTTCCAATAACGGGAGGGGTATACCTCCATGGGATGGCTTAATTGCTTTGATAGGAAAAAGGCATCGACTTGGGCACTGCCGGGGGTATTCGGACCTGGGGCTGTTCATACTCCTAGTGAAACGTATCACTAGGGGTTTGGGGGTTGGGGGAGCTTTCCTTTCTGCCGATTGCGTGCAAATCTGCGGCTCTTCTCTACCTCTCTCGGACACTTCGAGCTGCCCCCAGTCCATGAGCCATTGAAGTAGCTCCTCCACCACGGGGCATGTTTTCATGTCGTGTAATTCCCCGAGATGAAATAGACATTCGTCGCTTTTGCCTCTGCCACGAGAGACCATGCATGCTGCTTGCAGCGACTGGTAGATGAATCTTTTGGATGCGGCCACACCTTCTAATGACTGGCTAGCGGATTGGTCTTAACGTTGGGGCCCTCTTCTTGAAATGATAGCCAGCTGACATTTATTAGGTGTTGCACCTTATACTTGAATGGCAAACAAGAATCAATGTTGTGCCCGGGGGCTCCACTATGGTATGCGCACGTGGCATTTGAGTTGTACCACTTGGGGTATGGCGGCTGGAAGACCTTTCCGGGTATGGCCACCACCAAATGGTTTTCCAACAATGAGGGTCATATCTCAGAATACGCCATGGGAATAGGAGAGAACAACTCTCTTTGGGTCGGGGGGCGTTGCGGATTGTCATAGCTCGTGCCAGGAGCCGCATTATTGGCCGGCCGGGGTGTGGCTGGAGCCGCGTGTTGTGCAGGCGCCTTTTCCATCATGGCAGGCCCTTTTACTTGAGCTGGGAGGGAACTTCCGGCTTGGATCGAGAAGCTCGGGTGGTTGTGTTGGTATGAGCTTTGAGCATTTTGGGGCGTTTTCATCCACGTTGGGGCGGTGGTGACCGCGTGGGTATCCCCTTCCTTTTTTTGTGTGCCCACCACCGGGGCCCTTCTATTGCTGTTGGGGCTAGGGTTGGATACGTATTCAAACTTGCCTTTCCTCAGCCCCGACTCGATTCTTTCTCCGGCAAAGACAAGGTCTGCAAAGTTGGTCGGCATATATCCTATCAGCTTTTTGTAGTAGAATGTAGGCACCGTATCTACCATGATCGTGATCATTTCCCTCTCAGTCATGGGTGGGATGACTTGGGCTGCTATGTCTCTCCACTTTTGAGCATATTCCTTGATGGATTCATGTTCCCATTTGCTCGTGCTCTGAAGTTGGTTCCGATCGGGAGCCATATCTGTGTTGTATTTGTACTGCCTAATGAAGGCAGTTGCCAAGTCTTTCCACGACCGGACTTGAGAGGCTTCTAGATTTGTGTACCACACCACTGCCGCTTCAGCTAGGCTATCTTGAAAGAAGTGCATTAACAGCTTTTCATCCATGCAATATGCCCCCATCCTTCGGCAATACATCCGAAGATGACTCTTTGAACACATCGTCCCTTTGTATTTGTCGAAATCTGGTACCTTAAACTTGGGAGGAATGATGATGTCGGGTACCAGACATAGATCGGCTATATCCGAGAAAGGATAGTTGCCGAGGCCTTCCACCGCTCTCAACCTCTCTTCAAGCAGATCGATCTTTCCCTTGTCTTTTGAAAGGGGAACGGGTTCCCTAATGGGTGCGGATTGAGACGAGGCATGGTGGATTATGTTTGGCTGGGGCAACTCATGGGGGGTCGGTTCCCTTGGGGGAAGCAGAGGGCCTAAATGAGCATCCCCTTTATCATCTTCCTCCAGAGGGTAGTCGGCATGAGGAGGGAGTTGCCCCTCGAAGGTAGGGGCTTGGCTCAAGTTGTCTGGAGTGGTATGGGGAGTGAAGTCTGGAGGCAAGCCATAAGGGTAGGCTTGAGGACTATACCTCCGATTGAAGCCCATCGCGCTTCTGTCCCGGTTCGAGTTCATCGCGGGCTATAGTACCAGCTCCGCTTCCCTAGTTGTGTTGGTAGCGGCCGTAGTAGCATTGTCTTCTATTGATTTTTGAATTTTTAGCATGGCTTCCATCATAGAAGCCATCTGATCTTTTAAAGCCGACATGTCAACCTTCATCTGTTCTTGCACTCCCTCTTTGTTACCCATCTTACTTTTGGATCAGGTGTTATAGGGGTGCCTTTGCGCTTTTTTAGTTATGGTGAGTTTCCTAAAGAAACAAACAGTGGTGAGCATGCCACCAGATCATGAATATGTATGCTAATGAATGATCAGAGCACTTAGATCCACCTCAAGACCCTTTTTAGACAACGTGACGAGTTTCAGAACTTCTCTTTTTATATAAAAGGAACAAAAGCTTTCATCTAGCCAAGATTTCACAAAAGTGTTACAACAGAACCTAGCGGTTTCTAATTATATGGGCCATTAAATCTATCATGTGTTGACAATAATTGATTAGCCATGAATTTCCTCTAGGGCTGAACACACTTCGGCCATGGCCCTTGCTTTGGCTAGTAGTCGTGGGAGGTCTTGACTTCCATTTAAGGTCAAGGCAAACCTATCCATCCACATGGTCGCTTCTTGATGTAATGCGTCAATCACCCTCCATCTTGCCTCCTTCTCAGCGTATGCTTGTGCAAAGTCCTCTACTAGCTTTTGCTCATGAGCCAAAGATTGGTTTATCTCCTTTTTGTACTGCCCTATTATAGCTAGCATGCTTTGCTCTATGGCTTCTAAGTGCTGGGCCAAATTTCTCTTGGATCTTGAGCAAGCAGCTAACTCCTCTTTTAAGACCATGCTATGTACTCGTGATTGGTCTCTCTCTTCCCTTCGAAGCTTGAGCTCATTGTTGCTGCCCCACAAAGCTCCACGAAATTTGTCTCGTCCATGCTCTTCCTTGCGAGCCCTCTTGGTTTCTCGTTCAAGGGCTCTTGCGGTAGCTGCATTTTCTTCTCATAACTCGGCACACTCTTTCTGGACGTCTGTAGTGACTAACTTGAATTTTTCTGTGGCAAGTCTTTCCTTTCCTAGTTCTGTTTTTAGAGCTCGGACTTCTTCATCCTCTTCCGGAGCGTCGAAGTTCTCCTCGTTGATAATTTTCAACTTGGAGAGCCAATCTAACCCTCGTGTACGAACTTTCAGCCATTCATGATAACCACCGATGATGCCATTACGGATGTGTCATACCCTAATTTCGTCCGGGGACCTTTGCTCGATGACGTGCGACCATTCTTTGGTCCTCGTGAGGTGCTTGGCACCCATCATTAGGCAATTTGTGAAATTCCAGGACATGCCGAAAAACCAAAAAAATATTGATGCACAATCCGTAAGTTTCCGTGACACACCGGAAATCAAATGGAAGCATCGTTGCATAATTAAGTGAGGTTCCGTAACATTCCGTAAGTCAAAAAGGGGATGATTATGTAATCCGCAAGGTTCCGTAACATTACGGAAAGAAAACAAGTATCGTTACGAAATTCGTAAGTTTCCGTAACTTTACGAAAAAAGAATCACCAAAAAACAGCAGAGGGGGGTGTACTTAGTAAAAATGGGGGTGCAAATAGCACCCAGGCCCACTTGGGCCGTCCAGAAGATTCCTCCAGAAGGCGGTTGCTTCTGGAGGAAGCAACCCTGCTCGCCTGGGCGAGCTGAGCTCGCCTGGGCGAGCTGGGCGGCAACCTCCTCCCCTATTTTGCTATAAATAGGGGAGGAAAGCAAGAAGAAAAAGGTCCAGCCCCTTAGGCACTTCTCTCTCTTTCGAATTTGCTTGGAAAAATTGTTTCCGTGAAGAAAATCTAAGCCGAGGCGCTTCCGAAACGTTTCCGTAACGTTTTCCGTGAGGAATCTCGCAAAGGTTTCGACCGTTCTTCGACCGTTCTTCATTCGTTCTTCATCGTTCTTCGATCTTCAACGGGTAAGTACCTCGAACCAAGCTTTTCGATTCATTCTATGTACCCATAGTGGTCCACATTGTGTTTCGTGCATTTTTATTCTCGTTTTGTTTACTTTTTATACCCCCTGTTGACGTGCTTAAGCCGTTTTACTTAAGTCGTTTCTCGCTTAACTTAAAAATAAAATAAATTTCCACCGAACGTTTGAATTGTATTATCCATTAACTTCGGTTAAAATAAATTCCGACCGTTCGGTCGTGCCGTAACCACGTTGGAAATCAAAAAGTGGTAAAAAATAATATAATAATCAAAAAGACATCTTTTAGTAAAATAAAGCGGAAAATCAATCGGACGTTTTCTCTTTGGGATT
Organism: Glycine max; assembly: GCF_000004515.6. Lineage (NCBI taxonomy): Eukaryota > Viridiplantae > Streptophyta > Magnoliopsida > Fabales > Fabaceae > Glycine > Glycine max. The sequence goes on from NC_038251.2 coordinate 29,049,996, forward strand.
TCTCATTCTTAATCGAATTGATTAATAACTAAAGTGAAACTAAAGGCTAAAATCAATTCGCCTAGTCAAGCTCGTCCATAAAAAAAATAATATATAGGCTTTTGAAGTTTGTCATTTCATTTCCTCACTAAGTAAAATGGATCATTTTTAAGGTCCAACGCCTTAAAATGATCACCTCTTAAAGTAAAAAAGAATCACTTGTTCTAAAAGAACTACGTAGGTCTGAGTTCCTCATTGAGGATACGTAGGAGCAAAAGCCCCGCTTTTGTCGACCACCCCAAGAGATCGTTAACGGTCCAATGCCTTAACGTTTCTCTCCTTTCAAAAACAAGAGATCGTTAATGGTCCAACGCCTTAACGTTTCTCCCCTTTCAAAATCAAAAGACCGTTTAATGGTTCAACACCTTAAATGACCTTTTGTTCAATAAAAACATATTTTGCAAAAAAGACAAAAACAACTTAACCAAACACTTTGTTCCGAAAGAACTACGTAGGTCTGATTTTCTCATCCCAAATTGAGGAATACGTAGGAGCAAAGGGAAACACCCTTGTCGACCTCAAAAAAGGAAAAATATAAAAAAGGGTATAAAGGATATAAGAACATAAAAGGGAACTTAAAAATCAAAGTCATGTTTGCACATTCGATTAAAGGCTGCCGTCCCTTGGGACGGGCGTGTGGGGTGCTAATACCTTCCCCGTGCGTAAATACAACTCCCGAACCTTTCACTAAAAAAGTTCGTAGATCGCGTCTTTTCCGGTTTTTCCGACGTTTTCCTCAAATAAACGTTGGTGGCGACTCCGCGCGTATTCCATTCGTGGAACACTCATCCCGCGAGTCACGCGTCGCCCTCCCGCCGAAGGGTAGGTTGCGACAGTTGGCGACTCCACTGGGGACTGTTTTTAGAGAGTTAGGCCATTTAATTTTGTGCAATGTTTTACCGTGACTTACCCCTTTGTTGGTTTCCTTTCATCATGTTCTTGTGTATATAAACTCTTTGTTGCTTTTAGTGCGTTTTAAAGGTATGCATGAAGTAAATATTTATTCATTTGATGCACACAAACACCAACACTATTTGCACACACTATGAGTGAAAAAGGGCCCTATACCCGGGTTCATGGGAGCATAAGGAGTGGAGGTGAATCTGTGATCATGCTAGGTCTCCGACTTGCTTGATTACAGTGAACCCTCATCTAGAGCTTTTCTCTTTGAAAACCTATTGTTGCTAGTAGCCCCTACTGCTACAATATGTTCTTCAAAGGGGATGATACCTCTAGAAACCATCAAGAGAGATATAACTACCTTGGGGATTATTGCTAAAAGCCTAGTTAGTTCTCTCCCTTATAGGTCCCTTAAATAGGGGCACGAAGCAAACACGCCGCGTGCCATTTTTCACACTGCCATGCATGAGTATCATATACCCTTTTGCTTATGTTCGGTAAATATTGTCATACTGTGCACATTCCCGCATTGTGTCTTTTGCATAGGCATTGCATATGGGTTCTGTCTTGATCCCTACTGTAAACAAACCAATGGAGGGTCCGTGTCGCCTTCTTAAAAACGTGCGTTGGGGCATTTCGTTACCCCTAGACGTCGTATCTAAGAAGGGGACAAATTCCCCGGGCCCCCGCATTCCTAGATTGCATCTGTGTCATATGCATTCCATCATGCATTCATCCATCCCACCCATGAGATATCGGAGTTTTGATTTGCACCAGCTTTTGTCTCACTTTAGTAAGCATGGGAACAAATCAAACCGGCAAGAGGTTCTACCAAGTCAAGGTCAAAAGCCTAGATACCACCAGCATCAAGGAATTAGGGCGGTTGATGGAACCCCTCCAAATGCAAGCCTTCCGCAAGACTTACGGAAAGATCTTAGAGTTGACCATAGCAGAGGTGTCCATAGAAGCCATACCCAATACTACGACCAGCCTTTGAGGTGCTTCACATTCGCAGACTTCCAATTAGTACCAACCATTGAAGAATTTGAGGAAATTCTAGGATGTCCTCTCGGGGGAAGAAAACCATATCTTTCCTCCGGGTATCTCCCTTCTTTGAGCAGAATTGCAACTGTGGTCAAGGATTCAGCAAGAGGTTTGGACCGCATAAAACAGACTCGGAACGGCATAGCGGGCCTACCACAGAAGTACCTAGAAGACAAGGCGAGGGGTATGGCCAATCAAGGAGAATGGGTCCCGTTTATGGATGTGTTAGCTTTGCTAATTTTTGGGGTCGTCCTCTTTCCAAACGTGGATGGTTTGGTAGACCTAGCAGCAATCGACGCTTTCCTTGCCTACCACCATAGCAAGGAAAGTCCGGTAGTAGCTGTCTTGGCAGATCTATTTGACACATTTGACCGAAGGTGCGAAAAGAGTAGCGCACGGATCATCTGTTGCTTACCCGCCCTCTGTGTTTGGTTGGTTTCACACTTGTTCCAACAAGACACAAGACATCCATGTCCGCTCCTGAGCCATCGCTCGTGTACTGAAAAGAGGAGAATAGATTGGGACCAGCTCTTGGCCGGGATAGGAGGTAGAACAATCAGTTGGTTCCCCCGATGGAAGGAAGGAAAAGGAGGAGTCCTTTTCTCATGTGGAAGGTACCCAAACATTCCGCTGGTAGGAACGAGGGGTTGTATTAATTACAATCCCACGCTCGCTATAAGACAACTAGGGTACCCCATGAGGGGAGCACCGACGGAAGAAAGCATGTCTCCTTTCCTTGTGAGGGATTTCGGCGCACAAAATTCCAAGACTATACAAAGAATCCATAAGGCATGGGAAACCCCGTTAAGGAAAGATCAAGAGCTTAGAGGCATTCGTAATGGCATCATTGGTGGGTACCACGAATGGCTGAAGGTTCGCATACGAGGTCTAGATTGGCTCGCCAAGTTAAAAGTCGTCAGCGAAGAGAATTTTGAAGCACCGGAAGAGGACGAAGAAGTCCAAGCTCTCAAAAGCGAGTTAGGAAAGGCAAAACTCGCCAAGGAGAAGTTCAAGTTGGCTGCTACACACGTTCGGAAGGAGTGCGCCGGGTTACAGGAAGAGAATGCAATTACCGCAAGAGCCCTTGAACAAGAGACCAAGAGGGCTCGCAAGGAAGAGTATGGCCGGAACAAATTTCGCGGAGCTCTATGGGGTAGCAATAATGAACTCAAGTTGCGAAGGGAAGAAAGGGACCAGTCGCGAGCACATAGCATGGTTCTGAAAGAGGAGTTGATTGCTTGTTCAAGGTCCAAAAGAAGCTTGTCTCAGCGTCTATGCGAGACAGAGACCAACATGTTAGCTATCATCGCCAAGTACCAAGAAGAGTTGGGTCTAGCCACGGCCCACGAGCATAGAATCGCGGATGAGTATGCCCAAGTATATGCGGAAAAAGAGGCTAGAGGAAGGGTGATCGACTCTTTACACCAAGAGGCAACCATGTGGATGGATCGGTTTGCTCTTACCTTGAACGGGAGTCAAGAACTTCCCCGATTGTTAGCCAAGGCCAAGGCGATGGCAGACACCTACTCCGCCCCCGAAGAGATTCATGGGCTTCTCGGCTATTGTCAGCATATGATAGACTTAATGGCCCACATAATTAGAAATCGTTAGGAAACTTGTATGGTCTCTAAGACCTTGACTAGATACGACTTCCTTTTTGAAATAAAATGAGTTGGTCCCATGTTTCTACTCCAAAAAGCTTGTGCAAATCAAGTCATTCCCGCATTTTATCTCTAGCATGCATTGTATGTTGGTCTCGTCCTTTGTCACGGGAAGCCGGAAGGTCCATATCACCTTCTTAATTGTACACATGGGGCACTGCGCCCCCAAATGCGCAAGTAAGAAGAGATAATTTTCCGGGCTCTCGTGTCCGTAAAATGCATTCATATCATGCATCGCATAAGCATCTCTTCATAACATCATAATGGACATATCCTGCATTTGTCCGTTATCATATTCCGGCCTCACATTTTGCATGAGTCATGGCATCATGATGCATATGCGTTCAACAAACTTTTTGATCTGCAAAATTGCATACCATTTGTTTTCATGTCTGCTCATCCTTGTGTTTTCCTCTACAAAAACAAAAAAGGGGAAGCGTGAAACTTCACACTACATTCTTAGTTGCATGTGTTAGGCACCACGAGCCAACCATGTTGGGATCATAAACCCGTTTCACTTAAAAATAAAATAATTGAACATGGTACCTAATGCATGGTTAACTAGGAAATGGTGTTTCTTCGGGCATCTCAATTTCATAATTACATTTTCCATGCATAAGCTTAAAGTATGCCCGAGTCATTCATCCCTATGAGATGTTGTTGAAGTATTGGCGATCAGAATTGCCATTCCTTGGATTATAGGGTTGAACCAAGCTCACGCTTTTACAAAAAGGTTCATCAAGTCAAGTTGAAATATGGAGGTAACCGTCTTGCAAAATTGGGGCAAAAGATGAATCGAGTCACATCACTGCTTCGTCTACTGCCAAACATATTTAGGATTATTGATGTCCTTGTTACTTCCAGTTTCACCTTGACAAAGATGTCATGGACCATGTTGAAAATCTAAATTGATTCAACCCCATATCTTGCGTAAAAATTCGCAATACTTCAACTGTACATCATTCGCATGCATCCATGCTTTTCATTGGTTGCATTGCTCGTTGCATTCTTTCCTTGAAAAATAAAATGAACTTAATCATTGTTATAAAAAAGAAAGGGACACGCTTTACGACGCCCTTACCGAACTCGTGCTAGAGCTAGAGTAATGGGTGAAGTAGAGGAGATACAAGAGAAGATGAAGGCCGACATGGAGGCCATTAAAGAGAAAATGGCCACAATGATGGAGGCCATGATGAGCGTGAAGAAGATAATGGAAGCCAATGCGGTTGCAATTTCCGCTACCAGCGTTGTTGCTAAGGTGAACCCGACGTCCCCATCCGGCCTCAAGCAAATGAATCATCCAACCTCAAATATGGTAGGCAAAGATTTAGGAAGTACGGGCGGCCCCCATGATGTGCAAATTCAAAACGAGCACGCCTTCCCGTCATATGGCTTGCCTCTCAACTATACGCCACCCAAAGTGGCGTACACTCCCAATAAGAATGTCAATAACTCCACTCCTATACCCATTGAGAGCCAGCAACCCCAAACTGATCATGCACATGTCTCTTAAACCGTGGAAGAGACTCATGAAATTCCCCATCACAATCTAGCCGACTTCGAGCCTTGGCTCGGATATACCACTGAAGGGCAAGCAATTGGTGGTATACCCCTACAAAACCCTTTGGAGGGCCCTCAGTATCACCCACAACTGCACCTCTTGCATTCCACAGCGGTTAAAAACCCTCATGACTATGGCAGGAATGGGAAAGTTGGATCATCTAGAGGAAAGCTCAGGGCCATTGAAGGAGGTGAAGATTATGCCTTTGCTAACCTAGAAGAGTTGTTCCTAATACCCAAACATGGTCATTCCCAAGTTCAAGGTGCCGGACTTTGGCAAGTACAAGGGGACTACTCGCTCTAAGAACCATCTAAAGATGTACTGTCGGAAGATGGGGGCATATGCAAAAGATGAGAAACTGCTGATACATTTTTCCTGAGAAAGTCTTACTAGGACAACTGTCGCCTGGTATACTAACTTAGGAACCTTCTTGAGTCGATTCTTGGAAGGACCTAGTGGTGGCCTTCGTTAGGCAGTGTCAGTATAATGTCTTCGGATAGGATGCAACTACAGAACATGTGCAAAAGGGGGGGCACAAATCTTTCAAAGAATACACCCAAAGGTGGAGAACCTGGCAGCTCAAGTAGCACCCCCAAAAACAGAGAAAGAGATTATCACAATGATAGTAGACACGTGACCGGTGTTCTACTATGGAAAAAATGGTGGGTTACACACCTTCAAGTTTTACAGATTTGGTCTTCGCCAGTGAAAGGATCAATGTGGGTCCGAAAAGAGGCAAATTTGATCATCCTACTAGGACGACTGAGAAAACTGGGGCAAATAAAGAGGGTGAAGATGAGGGAGAAACCCATGCTGTGACTGCCATTCCTGTACGGCCAAGTTTCCCACCAACCCAACAATATCTTTACTCAGCCAATAACAAACCTCCTCCTTACCCACCACCCAGTTATCCACAAAGGCCATCCCTAAATCAACCACAAAGCTTGTCTACCGCACTTCCAATGACGAACACCACCTTTAGCACAAACCAAAAACACCAACCAAGAAGTGAATTTTACAGCGAGAAAGCCTGTAGAATTCACCCCAATTCCAGTGTCCTATGCTGACTTGCTCCCATATCTACTTGATAATTCAATGGTAGCCATAACCCTAGCCAAGGTTCATCAACCTCCATTTCTCCGAGAATACGACTCGAACGCAACGTGTGCTTGTCACGGAGAAGCCCCGGGGCGTTCCATTGAGCATGGTAGGGCTCTGAAGCGTAAGGTGAAAGGTCTAATTGATGCGGGCTGGCTGAAATTTGAGGAGAATTGCGTGTAAATCCTGACATTGACAAGAGATGCCACACATGGGGCAATTTTGAAAGCTGTTGTTAGGTGTCCCTAATGACTCATCAGGGTTTCCAAGTTTATGCCATTATTGTAAACCACAGCTACAATGTTAAATGAAATGGATAAAGTTGATATCTTTGTCCCTCATCCTCTCACAAACGCATGTTTGCTTATTCAACTTTCACCGGAATGTGGGTGTAAGCCATTGGTCTATTTGCTCAAGCAACCTGCGCTCCTGAGTGTTGACTTCCAAGACCGTTCAATCAGAGATTACTCATCTTGCACGTTGGTGGGGGTGCCGTAAAACAACGAGCAAAGTTCAAAACAAATAAGTTTCAAAATAAAAAATAAGTTTCAAAATAAAAAATAAAAAGGCATTTGATTGACTGTGTTTTCAAGTAAAAATATAGACGTTCATGTGACCTCATTTTGTCTTTTTAGAGAGAAGTGAGTTATCAAGAATAGGATGTTGGACAAATGGCCTCAGTTACCTTAAGAAAAAGGGGGGTTGAATTAAGATGCAAAGACTATTCCCCAATTGAACTATCAATCTCTCTTTTCGGATTAACAATGCACATAGGGACAACCCTTCCCTTGTGTTCAAGAATCCTCTACAATAAGAGACTCTCGGTCTCTTAATCCCTTTTCAGAAATAAGAAGAAGAAATCTCTCGTAAAAGAGGTAGATTGTAAAATGAAGATCAATCAAAAATTCCTTATTGAATAAGCAAGTGGTTGACCAAGGAATCTTTTTGAGAGGATAAGACATTTCAGTTCAGAAAAACTCTTGATCTTTCGAGAGGATAAAACTGTTTGGGCAATGAAAACTCTCTTTAAAACATTTGAATGGCCATTCATAAAACATTTGAATAGATATGTCTCTTGGAAATTATTTTCTGAAAATCCCCTCTGGTAATCAATTACAAGACTTATGTAATCGATTACAGGTTTTAAAAATTTGTATTAAAACATTTTCAACTACTGGTAATCGATTACCAGAGAGCAAATCTCAATTTGAAATGATAGAATTCTTTGGTCAAACCTTTTGTTTGTTTCAATTTGGAAACTTCTTCCTAAAGATTCTAAGAGATCAAACTTGATAATATATCTTGACTTTCTTGGATTCTAGTCTTGAATAAAACTTAGAAGCACTTGATCCTTTAGCATCATCAAGACATCAAAACATCTTGCTTCTACATAGGAGTCATTTGACTTAATCCATCAACTGAAAAATCCTTCAACTATTTCTCGTCCTTGGAAAATTCTTTTTGCAAGAATCAATTGCGTCTTTCATTCTTCCTCACTACGAGGTTGTGAAAACAAGACAACAATTGGTACCTCTAAGCCCTACACTGGGGCAATGAAAGGCCCCATGCATAAACCTCAAACGAACCTAGGGGCAGATTAGAAGTTCTCACTCAATAGGTTCCCAGCTACAAGGTCATGACGAAAGACAACGATTGGTACCTCAAAGCCTTACACTGGGGCAATGAGGGGCACCGTGCATGAGCCTCAAGTGAACATAGGGGCCGATCAAAAGTTCTCACCCATCGATGTTTTTAACAAAAAAAAAGGGGGGACAAACCCTAGGATTTCAATGGATTGATCAAACATCAAACGACTCCATTGCCGTCACTCCAAAATGGTCAAGTGACTAAATCAAACAGAACACACACTCTGAGGGAGTTCCCGGAGAGATTTGCAAAAAGATAGGATGAGGTTGCATGAATTATCACTTCTTTCAAAAGGGCAGTCAATCTGTGTTTTCCAAAAAAAATTAAATCAAAATCAAAATCACAAAATAAGGAAAGAATGACATGAACATTGTACAAACTTTCCATTTCATTGCATTATTTCATATGAAGTCCGCATTTACCAAATTTCACGACAAAGGTTGCATGCATCTGCATCCCTAAAAATCATGTTAACTGCATAGATTTCCTACATCTAATGTCCAAATCTTGTGGATTTGGGATGACCGGCCCTCTCTATGAGTCGATCACTTGCTTTCTCATAAGGGTGGACCTTGGGTACTAGTTACCCTCACCGTTGAGAGGACTACACGTCCTCGCCTTGAGGGGACTACGCGTCCTCACCATCAGAGGGCTGCACGCCCTCACCATCAGAGGACTACGCGTCCTCACCATCAGAGGGCTGCACGCCCTCACCATCAGAGGACTACATGTCCTCGCCTTGAGAGGGCTACACGCCCTCATCTTGGGTACTAGTTACCCTCACCATTGAGAGGACTACACGTCCTCGCCTTGAGAGGACTACACGTCCTCACCATCAGAGGGCTGCACGCCCTCACCTCTAGAGGACTACATGTCCTCGCCTTGAGAGGGCTACACACCCTCACCTTGGGTACTAGTTGCCCTCACCGCTGAGAGGACTACACGTCCTCGCCTTGAGAGGACTACGCGTCCTCACCATCAGAGGGCTGCACGCCCTCACCATCAGAGGACTACACGTCCTCGCCTTGAGAGGGCTACACGCCCTCATCTTGGGTACTAGTTACCCTCACTGTTGAGAGGACTACATGTCCTCGCCATCAGAGGGCTGCACGCCCTCACCTCCAGAGGACTACCTGTCCTCGCCTTGAGAGGACTACATGTCCTCGCCATCAGAGGGCTGCACGCCCTCACCTCCAGAGGACTACCTGTCCTCGCCTTGAGAGGGCTACACGCCCTCACCTTGGGTACTAGTTACCCTCACCGTTGAGAGGACTACACGTCCTCGCCTTGAGAGGACTACATGTCCTCACCTTCAGAGGACTACACGTCCTCGCCTTGAGAGGGCTACACGCCCTCACCTTGGGTACTAGTTACCCTCACCGTTGAGAGGACTACACGTCCTCGCCTTGAGAGGACTACATGTCCTCACCTTCAGAGGACTACACGTCCTCGCCTTGAGAGGGCTACACGCCCTCACCTTGGGTACTAGTTACCCTCACCGTTGAGAGGACTACACGTCCTCGCCTTGAGAGGACTACATGTCCTCACCTTCAGAGGACTACACGTCCTCGCCTTGAGAGGGCTACACGCCCTCACCTTGGGTACTAGTTACCCTCACTGTCAGAGGGCTACACGCCCTCACCTTGAAAGGACTACACGTCCTCGCCAGCAGAGGGCTGCACGCCCTCACCTTCAGAGGGCTACACGCCCTCGCCTTTAGAGGACTACGCGTCCTCACTTTCAGTGGGCTCCATATCCACACCTTAAGATAATTTAAGGTCCTCTTTCCTTAAATGCTTAACCGAGACTTGCACTCCCGGTTAAGGGACCAGTAGTTTCCTTTTAAACGGTTCCTGGGCCACCCCCTGATATTGGAGGAGGGCCAACTGTGCGAGCACAACCAGAGAGGGAGGCTATCACACAGCTACTATGCATACCGGGGCAAGATTTCACCCGTGCCGCTGCAAAGAGGCGAGTGCAGATCGTGTGCACCAACATGACCACTCTTACATAGATATAGATGACGTTGCTACTTAGCAACATTCTGCCCAGCGACCGCAATGCCAATCTCCCCCTGCAAAAGTATCAGTTGGTCTGTGTCGTCCCGACATGGGTAAGTATGCATATAGTTCAACTGATTTCTGATACCATCTATTGTTTGCAGGGATCGCACCCACAAGACACCCAGTGGATCCGGAAAAGTCCAACAGGGTCCTGGGGTTTCCAGCTCTGGTTACGGGCCTCTATCAGTCCTGCAGGGTGCCCGTACCCCCCCGGCAAGGTCACGTCATCATAGGTAAGTATGCACATCGCTCAACTGATTTCTGATTTCATCTATTGTTTGCAGGGATCGCGCCTGCAAGACACCCAGTGGACCCGAAGAAGTCCAACAGGGTCTTGGAGTTGCCAGCTCTAAATATGGGTCTCTGTCAGTTCTAGGGAGTGTCTGTCGCCCCCAGCAAAGTCATCAGACCCTCCTACCAATCGAGCTTTCATCAAGAAGTTCTGCATCTCCAGGCAGGCGCAGGGCGAAACACCACAGCAGCCTGGCGATGGCCGGCAGCGGGCAACAGACGCACCGCCATCACCTCTAGAGTTCACCTCTGCTCATCCACAAAAAGGTTTGAGTATTGCCTACACCACATGGCCGACCAATAGGCGACCAAGTCCAAAGCCAAAGGTAAGCAAAGTACTAGGTCAGTGACCGACAAGTCATAAGGCGTCCAGCTCAAGACGTTAAAGAAGCGCTACTAGGAGGCAACCTAGTACCTTTTGAATCTATGCTTGTTATTTGATCACTTTTTATAGTAGGACGCACCTAGTTGCTCATGATCCTGGGGATTTAAATAAAACAAGCGCAAGCTCGAAAGGTAGTCATACCTCACAAAATATATATATGTATGTTTAGGTAGTGAAAATACCTTAGATATGCATGTATGTAAACAAAAACACTTCACAAAATATATATATGTATGTTTAGGTAGAAAGATACCTTAGATATGCATGTATGTAAACAAAAAAAAAAAAAAAAAAAAACACTTCACAAAATATATATATGTATGTTTAGGTAGAAAGATACCTTAGATATGCATGTATGTAAACAAAAAATACTTCACAAAATATATATATGTATGTTTAGGTAGAAAGATACCTCAGATATGCATGTATGTAAACAAAAAAATAGTTCACAAAATATATATATGTATGTTTAGGTAGAAAGATACCTCAGATATGCATGTATGTAAACAAAAATAGTTCACAAAATATATATATGTATGTTTAGGTAGAAAAATACCTTGGTTATGCATGTATATAGCAAAGATACCTCACAAAAATATACACATGTTTAGGTAGCAAAATACCTCATAAAAAAAAAAAGAAGAAAAAAAAAAAACAAACAAGAAAAAGAAATAAACAAATGATAATAAGTTGTCAAGCTGAAAAACCAACATGCTTTTGAAAGAGATCACTTCCAACTTTTCTTTGAAAAAAATCACTGATCATAACTAGTTTTTGAAAAAATGTGTGTACACCTCAAGGGTGAATGCTGTGAAAATTTTCCCGGACGCCCGAAATGGACTTGAATGAATGCACAAATTGATAAAAGAACATATTTTGGAAACATTGGGTTGACTAAAATAGAGGAAATGAATCCTGAGCCCTAGCATCACATGACCATAAAAATTTGACACTTGAGTGTCCGCATAGGTGCATGCATGACCAGTTTTGCATAAAGTTTCCAAATCATCATTTTTGGATTTTGTGTCATGGAAATAATGTGGGGCATCCCTTTTATCCTTGAGCCAGACCAAACCCCGACATGTATCATGTCTAGCCATTCTACAAACCTTGAGCCAAAATCATGACTCACTATAATCCTTACCCTCGGAAGCAAAAAGAAAAGAAGGAAAATTTCCAATCAAAGAGAAAGCAAAAAAGGAAGGAAAGGAGATTCCCAATCAAAGAGTGGGAGAAAGAAAAAAGAAAAGAAAGAAAATTCCCAACCAAAGAATGGGAGAAAGTAAAAAAGAAGGAAGCTCCTGGTCAAAGAAACCAGAAGAAATGTGCAGAGAGGTCTTTAGACCGGACAATATCTGAACAATACAGAATTGTCACCAAAAGAAAAAAAAGAAGGAAAGGAAACCACGACCTAAAATGGTCTTCTCCCTTTAATTACCAACCAAAATCCCGTGCGCTAGCGACTTTTTTTTTCTCGCCCCGCACTAAACAAAAACAGAAAAAGAAAAAAGCCAGAAAAATCAAAAGCCAAAAACACACAAAAGCCGAAAGAAAAAACCACCAAAAGAACCCATTCCCAAGGGAAGCCCTATTGATCCATGATCACGCATGTAATTTTTGATTTGATAGGAAATAATTTGCAAAGTCAAGTCATGACATATCTATGGTCCGGAATTAGGATGAAACACTTACCTGTGCGAGATTGATACACTTTGAGTGATTTTCTTCTATTTTGTCGAACCCAGTGTTTCCTCTAAATGTTCATTTAGAAACGAAATGCTAACATCCAAAATCTCATTTATGGTTATGGGGGATTTCATCAGCAGACTCTCCTTCCCCGGTAAACGCATTGTTTTCCACTCAAAAAAAAAAAGCGTATGCTGCTCTAAATCAGTTGGAATATTTGTCTCTTTGCTAAAGCATGTTTGCGTTTTAGTGGAGAAAACACCGAGACTTTTTCAAGTCTCACAAGTTATCCAGAACTACGTAGGTCTGAGTTCCGCATTGGAGGATACGTAGGAGCAAGAGCCTCGCTTTTGTCGACCACACCGCCTTTTGTCGCCATGACTCAAGAGCTGGTAGCCCGCGGAGACACCTTACGGTTATCCGCACCTCGTCATTCAGTGATCCCAAGTGTGATTGACGAGCAGAGACCAAGTTTGGTCATTCTGCACCCATGATACGCGGAGATACCTTATGGTTATTCGCACCCTTTTGTCATCCAGAGGCGGCGGGCCCGATGACAAGCAGAGACCAAGTTTGGTCATTCTGCACCCATGATACGCGGAGATACCTTATGGTTATACATAATCTTTGTCATACTGACCCTGAGGTCATGTGACATGCACCCATGATACGCGGAGATACCTTATGGTTATTCGCACCCTTTTGTCATCCAGAGGCGGCGGGCCCGATGACAAGCAGAGACCAAGTCTGGTCATTCTGCACCCATGATACGCGGAGATACCTTATGGTTAGTCGCACCCTTCGGTCATCCAGAGGCGTCGGGCCCGATGACAAGCAGAGACCAAGTTTGGTCATTCTGCACCCATGATACGCGGAGATACCTTATGGTTATTCGCACCCTTTTGTCATCCAGAGGCGGCGGGCCCGATGACAAGCAGAGACCAAGTTTGGTCATTCTGCACCCATGATACGCGGAGATACCTTATGGTTATTCGCACCCTTTTGTCATCCAGAGGCGGCGGGCCCGATGACAAGCAGAGACCAAGTTTGGTCATTCTGCACCCATGATACGCGGAGATACCTTATGGTTATTCGCACCCTTTTGTCATCCAGAGGCGGCGGGCCCGATGACAAGCAGAGACCAAGTTTGGTCATTCTGCACCCATGATACGCGGAGATACCTTATGGTTATTCGCACCCTTTTGTCATCCAGAGGCGGCGGGCCCGATGACAAGCAGAGACCAAGTTTGGTCATTCTGCACCCATGATACGCGGAGATACCTTATGGTTATTCGCACCCTTTTGTCATCCAGAGGCGGCGGGCCCGATGACAAGCAGAGACCAAGTTTGGTCATTCTGCACCCTTGTATCATCCAGAGGCGGCGGGCCCGATGGTACGCGGAAATACCCGAGTGGTTATCCGTATAAACATTCTTTTGCTATCTGTAAGACAGAACGCTTGATAGCATGCAGAGACTGACATAGTCTTCTGCACCTTTTGTTCCTCCGGGAACAACAAGTCATTTACATGCGGAAATTTCATGGTCGCCCGCGACTCTCGCCAAGTCGAGAGGAGCGAAATTAGTGTCATACACTGATTTTCGGGGACCTTTGCTTGATGACATGCGACCATTCTTTGGTCCTTGTGAGATGCTTGGCATCCATCATTAGGCAATTTGTGAAATTCTAGGAACGACAAGTCATGGTCACCCGCGACTCTCGTCAACCGAGAGGAGCGAAATTAGTGTCATACACTGATTTTCGGGGACCTTTGCCTGATGACATGCGACCATTCTTTGGTCCTTGTGAGGTGCTTGGCACCCATCATTAGGCAATTTGTGAAATTTTGGGAACAACGAGTCATTTGCATGTGGAGATTTTATGGTCACCCGCGACTCTCGCCAAGTCGAGAGGAACGAAATTAGTGTCTTATCTTTACTTTCCTTTTATCTCCAATAAAAGACAAGTAAAGAGGGGCAACTGTCATACCCTAATTTCGTCCGGGGACCTTTGCTCGATGACGTGCGACCATTCTTTGGTCCTCGTGAGGTGCTTGGCACCCATCATTAGGCAATTTGTGAAATTCCAGGACATGCCGAAAAACCAAAAAAATATTGATGCACAATCCGTAAGTTTCCGTGACACACCGGAAATCAAATGGAAGCATCGTTGCATAATTAAGTGAGGTTCCGTAACATTCCGTAAGTCAAAAAGGGGATGATTATGTAATCCGCAAGGTTCCGTAACATTACGGAAAGAAAACAAGTATCGTTACGAAATTCGTAAGTTTCCGTAACTTTACGAAAAAAGAATCACCAAAAAACAGCAGAGGGGGGTGTACTTAGTAAAAATGGGGGTGCAAATAGCACCCAGGCCCACTTGGGCCCTCCAGAAGATTCCTCCAGAAGGCGGTTGCTTCTGGAGGGAGCAACCCTGCTCGCCTGGGCGAGCTGAGCTCGCCTGGGCGGCAACCTCCTCCCCTATTTTGCTATAAATAGGGGAGGAAAGCAAGAAGAAAAAGGTCCAGCCCCTTAGGCACTTCTCTCTCTTTCGAATTTGCTTGGAAAAATTGTTTCCGTGAAGAAAATCTAAGCCGAGGCGCTTCCGAAACGTTTCCGTAATGTTTTCCGTGAGGAATCTCGCAAAGGTTTCGACCGTTCTTCGACCGTTCTTCATTCGTTCTTCATCGTTCTTCGATCTTCAACGGGTAAGTACCTCGAACCAAGCTTTTCGATTCATTCTATGTACCCATAGTGGTCCACATTGTGTTTCGTGCATTTTTATTCTCGTTTTGTTTACTTTTTATACCCCCTGTTGACGTGCTTAAGCCGTTTTACTTAAGTCGTTTCTCGCTTAACTTAAAAATAAAATAAATTTCCACCGAACGTTTGAATTGTATTATCCATTAACTTCGGTTAAAATAAATTCCGACCGTTCGGTCGTGCCGTAACCACGTTGGAAATCAAAAAGAGGTAAAAAATAATATAATAATCAAAAAGACATCTTTTAGTAAAATAAAGCGGAAAATCAATCGGACGCTTTCTCTTTGGGATTTCTCATTCTTAATCGAATTGATTAATAACTAAAGTGAAACTAAAGGCTAAAATCAATTCACCTAGTCAAGCTCGTCCATAAAAAAAATAATATATAGGCTTTTGAAGTTTGTCATTTCATTTCCTCACTAAGTAAAATGGATCATTTTTAAGGTCCAACGCCTTAAAATGATCACCTCTTAAAGTAAAAAAGAATCACTTGTTCTAAAAGAACTACGTAGGTCTGAGTTCCTCATTGAGGATACGTAGGAGCAAAAGCCCCGCTTTTGTCGACCACCCCAAGAGATCGTTAACGGTCCAATGCCTTAACGTTTCTCTCCTTTCAAAAACAAGAGATCGTTAATGGTCCAACGCCTTAACGTTTCTCCCCTTTCAAAATCAAAAGACCGTTTAATGGTTCAACACCTTAAATGACCTTTTGTTCAATAAAAACATATTTTTCAAAAAAGACAAAAACAACTTAACCAAACACTTTGTTCCGAAAGAACTACGTAGGTCTGATTTTCTCATCCCAAATTGAGGAATACGTAGGAGCAAAGGGAAACACCCTTGTCGACCTCAAAAAAGGAAAAATATAAAAAAGGGTATAAAGGATATAAGAACATAAAAGGGAACTTAAAAATCAAAGTCATGTTTGCACATTCGATTAAAGGCTGCCGTCCCTTGGGACGGGCGTGTGGGGTGCTAATACCTTCCCCGTGCGTAAATACAACTCCCGAACCTTTCACTAAAAAAGTTCGTAGATCGCGTCTTTTCCGGTTTTTCCGACGTTTTCCTCAAATAAACGTTGGTGGCGACTCCGCGCGTATTCCATTCGTGGAACACTCATCCCGCGAGTCACGCGTCGCCCTCCCGCCGAAGGGTAGGTTGCGACAGGATGCCCCTAAGTTCTTTATCTTTTCTTAACGGGCTTTCCCACGCCTTGTGGACTCTTTGTACTATCTTGAAACTTTGCGCGCCAAAATCTCTCACAAGGAAAGGAGAGAGGCTCTCTTCTGTCGGTGCTCCCCTCATGGGGTATCCTAACTGTCTTATAGCAAGTGTGGGATTGTAGTTAATACAACCCCTAGTCCCTATCAACGGGATGTTTGGGTAGTCCCCACATGAGAAGAGAACTCCCTCCTTTCCTTCCTTCCATCGAGGAAACCAGTTGATTGTTCTGCCTCCTATCCTAGCCAAGTGTTGGTCCCAATCTACTCTTCTCTTTTTGACACACGAGCGATGGCTTTGGAGCGGACATGTGTGTCTTATGTGTTGTTGGAATAGGTGCGAAACCAACCATACACATTGAGCGGGTAAGCAGCAGATGATCGGTGTGCTACTCTTCTTGCACCTTCGGTCAAATGTATCAAATAAGTCCGCCAAGATAGCTACCACCGGGCTCTCTTTGCTATGGTGATATGCAAGGAAAGCATCAATCGCGGCTAGGTCCACCAAACCGTCCACGTTGGGAAAGAGGACAACCCCAAAGATTAGCAATGCTAATACGTCCACAAACGAGACCTACTCCTCTTGATTCGCCATATCTCTTGTCTTTCCTTCCAAGTACTTCCGTGGTAGGCCCACTATGCCATTTCGAGTTTGCTTTACATGATCCAACTCTCTTGCCGAATCCCTGACCACAACTGAAATCTTGCTCAAGGAGGGAAGAAACCCGGAGAAAAGATACAGTTTTCTTCCCCCAAGAGGACATCCTAGAATCTCCTCAAATTTTTCAACAGTCGGTACTAATTGGAAGTCTCCAAACGTGAAGCATCTCAATGGCTGGTCATAGTATTGGGCAAGGGATACAACGGCTTCCGTGAATACCTCCGCTATGGTCAAATCTAAAATCTTTCCGTATGCCTTGCAGAAGGCTTGCATTTGGAGGGGTCCCATCAACCGCCCCAACTCCTTAAGGCTGGTGACATCTAGGCCCTTAATCTTGACTTGATAGAATCTTTTTCCGGTTTGATTTGTTCCCATCATTTTACCTAAAAAGGGGTGAATCAAGGCTTCGATATGAATGATGCAAGGCACATGCATGGAAAAGAAAAGAAAAACAAGTGGTAGTTCACATCTACGAGAGTCCGGAAAAGATCCACCTTTTTAATACTACGTTTTAGGCATTGCAGCGCCCCAACATATGCGTTAAAAAGTGACGTGCTACTCTAAAGAAACAAGATATCACTAGATATACAACAAAACTATAATTTATGTGATATTCGCAAAAGAATGCATGAAAACAAATGGTACAGAGTGTGCTTGCTCCATGCCCCTATTTGGGGACCTATAGGACAATATCTAGGGGTCTCTAATAACTACTCCCAACGATCCATATCTCACATGGCTGTATGGAATACCAGCGACAACACATTATAAAGAGGGAAAGCTCTAGACGAGGTTTCATTATCATCAAGCAAGTCGAAGACCTAGCATGACCATAGATCCCCCTCCACTCCTTAGATTTCCATGAACCCGGGTGTAGGGCCCCCTTTTTTACTCAAACCCGTGGGTGCTTAAAATGTGAAAAAGACAACATTTATTATTATTTTTTACACAGTTAAAAAAAAATAACGCACACAAAGTTTCATAATTCCACTCCTTCCTAAAAAAATAGGCCTAACTCACTTAGAAAAAAGTCCCCAGTGGAGTCGCCATCTGTCGCAACCTACCTTTTGGCGGGCAAGTGAGGCGAGGCTCACGGGTGCGTCTTCCATGGGAGGAAAATGCGTGGAGTCGCCAAACAAAGGAAACTGGTCATAAAGAATATTCCAGATTCGGGAGTTATGTTTACGCTTGAGAAAGGTATTAGCACCTCTTACGTTTGTCACAAAGGACAACAAATTTAGATTTAGAGTTGTGTGAAATCATGTATCCTAAACTTTTTGTCCTTTTTTATTTTTGAGGTCGACAAAAGCGGGGCTTTTGCTCCTACGTATCCTCCATCGAAGAGGAAATCAGACCTGCGCAGTTCTTTCAAAAGGGACGAATCAAGTGATTCTTTTTACTTGGAAGATGGTCATTTAAGGCGTTGGACCTTAAAATGATCCATTTTACTTGGTGAGAAAAGCTAAGGCGTTGGACCTCTAACCATCTCACGAGGTCGACAAAAGCGGGGCTTTTGCTCCTACGTATTCTCCATCGAAGACGAAATCAGACCTACGTAGTTCTTGCAAAAGGCAGTAAAGTGATGTGTTGATTTTATGCTTTTGAACGGTCCATGTTAACCGATAAAAGCAAAGAGGACCGTTTAAGGCATTGGACCTTAAAACGGTTTTTAGTGATTTTTTTGCGGACAAGCTTGATTTTTGAGTTGATTTTAGCCTTAGTTTCACTTTGGTTATTAGTCAATTCATTCAAGGAAACTTTCAAAGAAAAACGTTTGATCGATTTTTTTTATTATCTTATTTAAAGATATTTTGATTATTTTATTATTATTTTTCTTTTTTTGGTTTAACCAAGGTTACAGCGTGAACGATCGGTTAGATTTTGTTTTAACAGTGATTAAACGAGATTACAACACAAATGACCGATTGAAATTCATTTTATCATTTATTAGGTGAGAAAATGGCTTAAACGATCGGTTAAAGCTCGTTAAAAATGGAAGAAAAGAAAATCAGAAATGAACGAAATGAAGATGAAAGCTAAAAAACAAGAAATGAATTGAAAGTCTCGGATTCGAAAACTTGTCCGATGAAGAACGAAGAACGAACGAAGAATGGATGAAGAACGGTGAAGAACGACGGAAAACCTTCACGGATTTGCTCACGAAAATGTCTCAGAAGCGTTAGAGAAGCATCTCAGCTTGGATTTTCTTCACGGAAACAATTTTTTTTCACCCAAAATAGCTTAAATGCATAGCCAAGGGGATCCGGGATCCTTGGAACAACCCACTTTTGCCTTTTTATAGGAAAAAGGGGAAGGAGGTTGCCGCCCAGCTTGCTCCAGAAGCAACCATGCTTCGAAAATACTCTGGAAGGCCCAAATTCAACATTTCAAAAATTGCTATTTGCACCCCCATTTTGATAAGTTCACCCCCTTCTTCCGTAATTTACAAAAAAGTTACGGAAGCCTTACGGAAGCATATAGGACTTGATTTTTTTTTTTCTCTTCCTTCTCACCCATATTAAGTGAAATATGCTTATTTAGGGTTATGGGAATTTTACGGAAGTATTACGGAAGTCCCGGAAGCTATTTTCTCACTAAACGGGGGAGGTGGTTGCTTCAACCTTAAACAAGAAAATGCCCAGAATCCTCTAGAAGGGCCCAGATTTGATAATTTCTATTTGCACCCCCATTTTACTAAATACACCCCCTTTTGCCTTTTTTTGCTGATTCTTTTTCGTAACGCTATGAAACTTTACGGATTACATAACAACACTTGTTTTCTTTCCATAATGTAGCGAAACTTTATGGATTACGCAACCATCCCTTCTTTGACTTCCGGAATGTTACAAAACTTTACGGATTGCGCAACAATGCTTCCTTTCGACTCCCGACATGTCGCGGAACTTCACGAATTGCCTAACAATGGGTGTTAAGTGCCTTGAAGCGGTCAAGCGAAGGTTGCATGCCACCAAACAATGGTCCCCGGATGAAATTAGGGTATGACATCCCCCTTTTATTTGGCAGCTTTTATAACACCCTAAACAAGTCACATCAGAATGAGAGAGATTTAGAGGCTATACAAGTATGAGACTATACAATTGAGGATGTCTTAAAGGAATTAATTAGTACTACCTATACCAACAAGATGCCTCTACTTTTCGGTAATCTATCACTTAAGAACTTCACAATTAAGCGTGCTTGGCTTAGAATAGTTATGGGATGGGTGACCTTCTAAGAATTTTTCTAGAAAGCGTGTAAGTAAGGACAAAACACTGAAAAGTCTCGTGTTGGTTTATGGGGATAGTCCATGATCTAGAGAGCAGTCAAGTGGTGTCAGAGCTGGTTGTCGAGGTCTCAAAAAGGTCTACCTACGAAGGGTTCTGACTGATGAACGGTTTTGATCAACAAGGATGTTGAGTGAAGTGTCACCGTGTGAAGTTTCTTAGTTTGAGAGCCACTAAGAGGTCAACAATCAATGGTGTTACAACTTCCTCATCAAGTTTCCTTAGAAAATGATCACCAAATGTGTTAGAATGAGATGAAAGACGAATAGTTGATGGAGGTGGAGAATGGGACTGAGGAGATTCATAACTAGTGGCTTTCTTGTAAAAGAAGTGACTAATAAATGCCACTTCATAGTTTCATTTTCAGCATATCTTCGATCTTTAAGAGCTTGTGCAAGTGCCTCCCTCATCTTTAGTAGCTCAACCTTGATTAATCTAACATACTCCCTTGAAGGTAGAGGATCATAGAATTTTATAGCATGACCATCAGGGTCCTCAACAGCTTCAACATCAGAACCAAATTTGTTAATGATATGCTGAACATGATAAGTGAAGATGAATTTGGAGTAGGGAAAAAACACAACAAAAAAGAAGTTGCAATTAGACATAACATTAAAATCCCTAGTCAAAGAGAAGACCATGTTGAAGGAAGTCTCTTTAACGAAGCAAGAGTGGCTCAGAGTCTAATAGCAACACCTAATCTGATGATGAACTCCATCTATAGGTGGCTTCTCATATGATTCCAGAAATGACTAGTAAGCTTCCAGTCTATAAAACTTCTTCATGGAAACCCAATTCAGACTCCTAAGCTTTATCTTCTTCATAAGGGTTTCAAGCTCATGCTTGAAAAGCCTTCCAGGTCAAGTTTTAGGATATATGGTTAGAGGAACATCTTCATCTTTGTCAAGCAGTAACTCCTTGCCTTTGTGTAACATTTAGCCTTTTGGAACAAAACAAGCTTATCTATTGCTATTCAGAACTAAGTGTTTGGAGTGGCTAAGCAAGAAAATTGTGATCCAAGCATGAAAGGCAGACAAGTGTTGATCCTTTCTATTCTTGTCAAAAATTCTGTCTTGATATGGTTTCTTATCTTCTGTGTAGGTAGATAACTTCATTCTTAGCTTAGGTTCATAGTTTGACTGCTCATAGTCTTTGAAACTTTTTCTCTCTTTAGGTTCCTTTAGATTGATGTCTTTAGTTTGGAAGGTCTCTCCAAACAAAGTTTGATCCCAAGGAAGAACAAAATTGAGGGAACAAAGGTGACTCATCAATTGTTATAGGTCTAAAAGAGTGTAGAAAGGCATAACAAAAGGCTCTGCCTCTCTAGCTTTCCAGACTGTGGCACCAAGAGGATATACCATCTTCCTGTGGACTTGTGCTTAAGGATGAGCCTATTGGGATTGAGAAAAATAATTTTTTTGATGGGAAGCTCCTTAAAGACTGCTTCCCTTTGCCCATACCACTTAATTCTTCATCAGGGTGCATTCCCGAGTGTAACTGTAGGGATAGTTTAAGAGATTTATATTGTGGAAGCAATTCCTTCCAAGATTATTTTGATGATGCCAAAGAATCAAGGGTTAAGAAAATTCCAAAGGTTCAAGAATCAAGATTCAAGACTCAAGAATCAAGTTTCAAGAATCGAGAATCAAAACAATCAAGATCAAGATTCAAGACTTAAGATTCAAGAATCAAGAGAAGACTCAATCAAGATAAGTACTAAAAAAGTTTTTCAAAACATTGAGTAGCACAAGAAGTTTTCACAAAATCATTACCAAAGAGTTTTACTCTCTGGTAATCGATTACCAGAAGGTAGTAATTGACTACCAGTAGCCAGAATTGTTTTCAAAACTGATTTACAAAGTTGTAATCGATAACCATGAGTATGTAATCAATTACCAATGTTTTAAAATGTTAGATTTCTAATTTCAAGAGTCATAACTTGTGTTTAAACATTTTCAAATCATTTTAAACTTGTGTAATCGATTACACAATACTTGTAATCGATTACCAGTGTTTCTAAACGTTTTGATTTTCAAAATTTAAAATGAAGAGTCACATCTATTGATGTGTAATCGATTACATCTTGATGGTAATCGATTAACAGTGACTGATTTTGAAAAATAAATTTCCAAAAGTCACAATTCTTAAAGTGACTTGTTCCTGAAGAATTTTTCAAAAGTCACAACTTTCTAAGTGACTAGTTTTCAAAAGAGTCACAATTTTTAAAAGGTGACTAGTTTTAAAGAAATTGCCCAGAGTCACAAACTTTAATTTGAGTCATCAAGAGATTATAAATATGTGACTATGGCATGAATTTCATAACAATCTTTCAACAAGTTTCATAACAAGTTTTTTTTACAGATCTTTCTGATTCATTTCTCTTTATCTTTCTAAAAGTTTTTGTTCAATCCTTTCTCTTTCAAGAAAAGTTCTTTGATCAAAATCTTGTGCTATTCTTCTTCATTCACTTCTCCCTTTGCGAAAAGAATAGAAGGACTGACCGCCTGAATTCTTTTGTGTCTCTCTTCTCTCTTCCAAGAGAATTCAAAGGACTAACCGCCTGAGAATTCTTTTGATTCTTCCCTTCCCCTTAAGAAAAAGATTTCAAAGGACTAACCGCCTGAGAATTCTTTGTCCCAACACACTGATGGGTACATCCTTTGTGGTACAAGTAGAGGGTACATCTACTTGGGGGTTGTTCGTAGATGCAATTGCTTTTGATGTTTTGATGATGATCATGATGATATGATGCTGCAATTGATGTAAATGGGCTTTTCAAGATTAAATTCAAGACAATACTTCAAGATTACAAGTCACAGCATCAAGATGATCACTAGTATATTAGGAAGGGAATTCCTAACTGAATTAGCAAAAGGTTTGGCCAAGTAATTTAAATTAAAAAGTGTTTTACAAAGGTTTTACTCTCTGGTAATCGATTACCAGAGGATGTAATCAATTACCAGTGGCCAAATATATTTTATAACAGCTACTAAAATTTGAATTCGAAATTTTAGACTGTGTAATCGATTACACAATTTTGGTAATCGATTACCAGCAGTTAGTAAACGTTTTAATTCAAATTTTAAAAGCTGTAATCGATTACACAATTACTGTAATCGATTACCAGACAGGATTTTCAGAAAAATAATTTTAAGAGTCACAACTTTTCAAAGGCTTTATTCATGACCATCAATGGTCTATATATATGTGACTCAAACACGAAATTGCTCAGAGTTTTTTAGAACAAAAATTGTTTATCCTCTCAGAGAGCAAATTCATTTTATCCTCTCAAGAATTCCTTGGCCAATTCAATTGCAATTCATTAAGGAATTGTTTGAGTGCTCAATCTGTAAAATCTATCTCTTTCTAGAGAGATTCATTCTTCTTCTTCTACTCATTCTCTAAGGGATTAAGAGACTGTGGGTCTCTTGTTGTAAAGGAATTCTAAACACAAAGGAAGGATTGTCCTTGTGTGTTTAGAACTTGTAAAAGGGATTTACAAGATAGTGGAACTCTCAAGCGGGTTGCTTGGGGACTGGACGTAGGCACAAGGGTGTGGCCGAACCAGTATAAATCTGAGTTTGCACTTTCTCTTCCCTTAATCTCCTTTGTTTATTATTGCTTTACATTCATATTCAAATTGTTTTATTTGAATTAATATTTAAGAAGTTCATTGTTAAGGGAATCTATAACTTGAAAAGAAAGTGAAATAAATTTTTAAATTAGGGAAGTAGTTTGGAATATCTTAATTCAACCCCCCCTTCTTAAGATATCTGAGGCCACTTGTCTAACATTGTTATACTGAGAACAAGAGATGGTACATCTCTTGTGGATCATTTCAAGTGGAGGGTACATCCACTTGGTTATTCAAAGAGAACAATGAAGGGTACATCCCTTGTGGATCTTTGGCTTGTAAAGGATTTTACAAGGTTGAAAGAAATCTCAAGAACCGGTTGGTTGCTTGGGGATTGGGCGTAGGCACGGGTTGTGACCGAACAAGTATAAATCCTGTGTTTGTCTTATTCTTCCCTACACTCTTTAATTTCCGCCGTGTTCTTTTATTTTCGCTTTACTTTTGTCTAAGTTATTGTCTTTGTTCTTTACATCCTCACAACTTAGTAGTAAAGCCTAATTGAATCTAGTAACATTAAGAAGGTTAAATTTTTAATTAGTCAAGACCAAATAATAATTAATTCAACCCCTCCTTCTTAATTATTCCGAGGCCACTTGATCCAACATATATTAAGGAAGCCTTTTTTCCAAAGGTTTAGTAGACAAAGCTTGTCAAGTTCTACCTCTTGCATGTCTGTCATCCTCAAACTTTGAATCCATGATACAGTCTTACGTTGATGTTAGGATCAACAAACATAGTTGGTGAAGGCTGAATTGATGACCTTGAAGGAAGAATCCATTTTGTTGCTCGTTATTGATATGGCCTCATTAAACATCTTTTAAGTCTGATGAAGAAGTTTGTAAGTCTGATGGGCCCCTTAGTATGCTGAAATATCTTCCTTTGCTCCAGACTTGCAATCATAGCCTCATAGATAAACACTTTAGTACTCCATATGCTTCCTCCATTCTTCTAAGTTTGAATTCATGCATGACATTAGGCTGTGCAACATCGATCATTTGTTCATCAACTTTAAACACTAGCTTTGGATAAGAACATTCTGCACTAGGATCTGTTTCAACAATATCATCTTCTTGGTCTCTAAGGTATGCTTCAATAACATATTGAAGCATGGCTTCTTCCATAACTTCTATCTCCTCAGGACTCATATAAGCTGCAACCACACCAACTCGCAGTTTTGCTCCCATTCAGCAACATACTGAGATATGAGTTTAGCTCCATGTTCCACTACATATTGAACTCTTTAAAGTTCTTCAGGCTTAATCCTTCTTTGCTCTTCAGATTATGCCTATATAGATTCAACAACTACAACTTTAGGCACCGGGTCACAATCTATGTCCATCATGGTGGCCTTTTCATCATTCTTCCTTATCACTTCCTTTGTAGGCAGAGTCTTTAGTGATTCTAGAACTACATTATCTAGAATTTCTTCAAAGTCATTGCCTACCAAGGCAACCAATCTTGCATCCTCCTCCAGCTTCCTCTTGTGTTCTTCAGCTGAAAAAGTCTCAACAGATACCAAGATTCCTTGCTCCATTTTAATAGCCTCTTTTCGCTCCAAGGTTTGATCAAGTTTGGCGTTCTTCCTAGACTTAGCCAAAGATTTCTTCTTAGCCTTAGCAAAGGCTACAACTTCCTTCTATTGATGGGAGAATGAGCAAGTTTAGATGTAGGTTGAGGTGGAAGGGCTAGGGAAGGTGAAGGTTAAGGGGTAGGTGTCAAGGATCTCAACATCAAATTTTTATTCCTTGGGTGGTGAGGCTAGTTTTAGTTGGGGCGACTCAAGAATCTCAAACACAAATTTTATGGCTTAGGAGATAAGGATAGTGTAGGTTGAGGTTGAAGGTGTTTGAATTTGATGGTTGGCCTCTTAGGTTCTAGTTCAGATTTAAGTTTAGACTTAGAGTCTAGAGTCTTCCTTTTATTGAGTCCAAAACCCTTGGTATTTTAATTATGACAAACATTTTTAACACAAATCATAAGCCTTCTGAGTTTATGCCAACTAATGAGTTTAATTAAGTATATTTAAAAAAGACAAGTTCTGTAAAGAATAACAGTTGAAGTAAACTCAAGGCTGTAAGTCTGAAGAACACAAGAGGAAGCTAGATGAGGATGCAAGATCACAAGTCACTCAAAAAGGATGATAAGCTTGAAAGCTCAAAAGAAGACTCAAAGTTTCATTGGTTGTGTAATGCAATGAAGAAGTCAGCATGCTCACTGGATGAAGAGAAAAAATTCAAGACATGATATGTAATCAACAAATAAAGGATAAGAAGAATGTTGCAGACATGAACATCTGCACAATGAACATGACATGAAGAACAACATTGTTTCAACACTTAGAAAGGATTTTCATCAACAAGATGAGTTCATTTTGGGTATTGTATCTCGAGTTTCAAAAATGCAATTGATCTATTCTTGATGGCTATGGAAATTTTGCATAAAGAGCTTTAAATTTCATGAACAAGTTGTGGTCTAAATCAACTTGGATCATGGTCAAAATTGAGCATGAAGTTGTAGACGTTGATTTGTCCGGACAACTTGATATGTGTGCAGTAATTTAAAGGTTTCTTGAGCTATAGATATGAACTTAAGATTATTTTAGTGTTTGTGGAATGCTAAGAGAAACATCTACATCTTTTATGAAGAATTCATGAGCTAATATGACATGTATCTTGGAGTAAATTAACGATCAAGAAAATATGTCACATCATCCTCACAATATAACACAACTACAATCCTTTTTGAAGATTGCTTATGTTGTAGTTGTCCAAATGGCATAAGACCATTGCCTAAATGTCAAGGATAGAATTATCTACAACTCTCATGAAGGCATAAAAATCCATTGATTATTCAAAGGGTCAAAGACATAAGAAAAAATAGCAAGCATAACATGCTACAACAAGCTCACACCAGAATGTTTGGAATACAAGTTTGTCATGCCATCTCATCAAAGTATTCCAATAATAAGAACATTTAGTGGCTTTCCATCTACATAAAAGAACTATCTCAAAGCATAACATCATAGGCAGGAAAGCTATGCAAGCCAACATATATGCAAATGATACATATACAAAGAGGAGAACATAACAAGTGTTCTGATGAGTTCAAAAAAAAAACTTAGCATGAATGTCTCAACTATGCTTTCAAGTGAGAAACTTCAGAAGATTTAAAAGAAGTTCATCTGTTGATGAAGTCAATGCTTCCCTTTGAAGATCTTAATCTTATCATGTTGCAAAGACATCAAGAAGGCTTTACTCATAAGATTTATCAAAGGTTACGTTAAGCAGATAACATCAGAATGAAGCTATTTCATAATCAACATCAGAATGGTGTACTTGAAGACTCTGAGAATGAGAACATCTAAGTAATAGATGATATACCAGAATTAAGGAAAGATAGATTTTGAGATGAAGTATTGAATTGATAGAATTAAAGCGAAACAAGGCTCATCCTCTCCTCTCCTGAGTGGAAGGAATTGCACTCATAAAAATAATACAATAAAACCTAGAGTGTTTAATGGAATAATGGAGGTGTCTAGTAGGTAGAAGTCTAGGATATAATTCTAAGAAGTGCTCAAGATTTCTACACTATTACAATGAATGTCTAACCTCTTATTTATAAAATTGTAGCTAGGTTTAGTTATGGAGATAATCACAAGAAATTACAAAAAAATAATATCTCAAATTAATTCAAGTAATTATCTTTTCTTCAATTGATTTATCCTCGAAAAATATTTTGCTCTTGATTTTCCTAATTTTTATCTTCAATTTTCGCAATTTCTCCTTCTAGAACTTTCTGCTGATTTTGGGTCTCTGAAGTTCTGGTTGTAATGCCTTGAAATTTTGATAACTGAACATAGATGTTTGATGTATTTCTTGTATTATTTAATTATTTGATTAATTTAGATTATTTAAAGTTTTGTGTGAATTATCCTTGTGCATTTGCTTGGTGTGGATGTTAGGTTATGCGGAGTTTGAATTATCTGTGTTGGAACAATGTGATTATGAGATTGACCCCAAAACCTACTTTAGTAAAACCACGATCTCAGATACATTAACCATTGGATCGCCTTCAAATATGGATTGTAGGCTCACAGCCTACCTCTTCATGTTTTAATCGTTGGAATTTTCAAAATAACATTTGGATCGTGAGATATGACCTTTGCACAAAAGCAGTGAAATATGTTGGAGCAGGGACTCGCCTAGAACTCGCCCAGATGAGTCTGAGTTGGGCCAACTTGCTTAAGGCGAGCAAAATTTCACCCCGATGAGTCTTGCAGGTTACAAATATGTCCAACAACATAAAAACACATGTTTGTCTCCCCTTTTCTTCCCTAAACCCTCACCCAACACCCCAAACCTCCTCCTCTACCATCCACAACCACCGGTGACCGCCACGAGCCGTCGTTGCTTGCCGCCGAACCACCACACATAGAGAAACACTTTTATTGGAGCGTAATCCTCTAAAACCAACTCGAGGATTTAGTAGAGAACGAAGCTCTCAACCCTCCCTTCGCGGTTTCTTTGACGTAGTCATGATTTCTAAGCCTTCTCCTAGTTATTTTGAGCCTATGTTTGCATCTCTTGTGACTTAGGTATCGTTATTGGATGTTTTTACAGTTCCTTTGAAAACCCCTTGAAATTAAGACTTTGTAAAAGCTGTCTTTTTATAAAATAGATTTCATTTTTATGACCTTTGTCGAACCCCGATTACATTGGCATGATTGGAATTTCAAAATGGTGTCTCTTTGATGTGGACCTCAAAACACCCCTTTAGCCCCTTTTTAAATTGGATGGGTATTTGTACCTAAATGTTAATGTTAATCTTGTCTTTGAAATCTATACTAAATTGTCTTCAATCTGGTATATAGAGCTTTGTGTTTGAACGAATGGATGTGAACCTAATAGATAGGCGAGGGGAGTTTATTGTTTGTTTACAACTTTTGATACCATAGTTGGGGTTAGGGAACCCAATTACGAGGATGTATGTCTGTCCTTGTGCATGCTGATTTTCAAGAAAATTTGTGTTTTTAACTAATGAGATGTGATATATTTGTATTTGATGAATAAAATTGTGAATGGAGTTGTCGTTGTAATGATTGGAATTTTGGAAAAAGTCTTAATTACAGAGAATACTCTGCCCAAAATTTTATATTTGTTCTTCTATTTACTTCTTTATTTAATTTTAAATGGGCATAAGAGTTTGTCCTGTATATCATAGTTCTCCTTTTTAATTTAGAATTTTTCCTAAAATATTAGTCTCGTGGTATTACGGATTGCTGTTGTATGAGATTTGTGTTGTCCGAAGACTTAGGGAATTTGAATCCCAAGCATAAATTTATGTATATATATGTGGAATGCAATTGCTTGTGATGTTAATGATATTGAGATGAGATGATTGTTGACATTGATGATGACATTGAGATGAGATGATATTGATGTTGATGATGATATTGAGATGAGATGATTGTTGACGTTGATGATGACATTGAGATGGGATGACATTGATGTTCATGATGCCATTGAGATGAGATGCTGTTGATGTTAATGATGTCATCATGATGGATGTATGTTGCGTATGTACATGGGGTCCAATGACCTATTGGATATCCCTGGAGAGGGAAAGGGATTGGTTTAAAAATTTCGGGAGTTGTATTTACGCTTGAGGAAGGTATTAGCACCTCTCACGTTTGTCTCAAAGGACAACGGCCTATTTTTTTAGAATTGTGGAAATTGTGTTACCTTAACTTTTATTTCTTTTTATTTTTTGAGGTCGACAAAAGAGGGGCTTTTGCTCCTACGTACCCTCCATCAAAGAGGAAATCAGACCTACGTAGTTCTTTCTTATGCGTGAATCAAGTGATTCTTTTTACTTGAAAGGTGATCATTTTTAAGGCGTTGGACCTTAAAAATGATCCATTTTACTTGGTAAGAAACTGAAATGATAAACTTTGAAAACCCTATTTTTTGTGGACGAGCTTGACTAGGCGAGTTGATTTTAGCCTTAATTTCACTTTAGTTATTAGTCAATTCAATTAAGAATGAGAAATCCCAAAGAGAAAACGTCCGATTGATTTTTCGCTTTATTTTACTAAAAGGTATTTTTTGATTATATTATTATTTTACCTCTTTTTTTGATTTCCAACGTGGTTACGGCACGATCGAATAGTCGGAATTCATTTTAACAGAAATTAATGAATACTACAATTCAAATGATCGGTGGAAATTTATTTTATTTTTAGATTAGGCGAGAAACGACTTAAATAAATGACTGAAGCACGTCAAAAGGGGGTATAAAAAGCGAATGAAAACGAGAATAAAAATACATGAAACAAAATGTGGACCACCACGGGTACATAGAATGAATTGAAAAGCTCGGTTTGAAGTACTTACCCGTTGAAGACTGAAGAAAACGAAGAACGAACGATGAATATTTGAAGAACGATCGAGAATCTTCGCGTAATTACTCACGGAAACGTTACGGAAGCGCCTCGGCTTGGATTTTCTTCACGGAAACAATTTTCCTCAGCAAATTTAAGAGAATACGAAATTCCAAGAAGGCTGAACCTTTTCTTCTTCACTCCTCCCCCTATTTATAGCAAAATAGGGGAGGAGCTTGCCACCCAGCTCGCCCAGGCGAGCAAGGTTGCTTCCTCCAGAAGCAACAGCCTTCTGGAGGAAGGATGTGGAAGGCCCAAGTGGGCCAGATTGCTATTTGTACCCCCTTTATTACTAAATGCACCCCCTTCTATTTTTTTGGTAATTCTTTTTTCGTAACGTTACGAAACTTTACGAATTTTGTAACGATACTTATTTTCCTTCCGCAAGGTTTACGAATCCTTACGGAATATATATTTACTCTTTTTTAGCTTTCGAAGGAGTTACGGAAACTCACGGATTACGCAAAAACACCTCTTTTCGATTTCCGCCACATCACGGAATTTCACGGATTGCGCTAGCCTGCTTCCTTTTGATTTCTGACACGTCTCGGGACTTCATTTATTATGCAACAAAGGACGCCAATTATCTCAAAGCGGCTAACCAAAGGTTGCATGTCATCAAGTAATAATCCCCGGACGAAATTAGGGTATGACAGTTGCCCCTCTTTACTTACCTTTTATCGGAGATAAGAGAAAAGCAAAGATAAGACACTGATTTCGTCCGTCCTGCCCTTTCCGTGATGACGACTCTCGTCTCTACTCCTTCTTCTTTTCTACACAACACAAAACAAAATACAAACAACAACAAAAACAACAAACTATACATATACACATTTGGGAAAGGAAACAATCGGGAACATAACAAAGGTCACATTTCCCAGTCAAGAGGATCCACCCTTGACGATGAAAAACTCTGGAGAATGGAGGATTGCACTAGAGGGTCCTCACTAGTCAATCATGAAGCATAGCTCCAAACTCTTGGGTGGAGGACGCATGAACGAAAAGGCAATTCATGGGGCTCCGAAAAAGATTGAGAATGGAGAATTGCACTAAGCAATCACTACGCATGGCTCCAAACTCGAAGATGGAGGACACATGAACGAAAACGCAATTCATGGGGCTCCGAAAAAGGTTGAGAATGGAGAATTGCACTAAGCAATCACTACGCATAGCTCCAAACTCGAAGGTGGAGGACACATGAACGAAAACGCAATTCATGGGCTCCGAAAAAGGTTGAGAACGGAGAATTACACTAAGCAATCACTACGCATAGCTCCAAACTCGAAGGTGGAGGACACATGAACGAAAACGCAATTCACGGGGCTCCGAAAAAGGGTTGAGAATCGAGAATTGCACTAAGCAATCACTACGCATGGCTCCAAACTCGAAGGTGGAGGACACATGAATGAAAACGCAATTCATGGGGCTCCGAAAAGGGGTTGAGAATGGAGAATTGCACTAAGCAATCACTACACGTAGCTCCAAACTCAAAGGTGGAGGACACATGAACGATAACGAAATTCATGGGGCTCCGAAAAGATTGAGAATGGAGACTTGCACTAAGCAATCACTACGCATGGGTCCAAACTCGAAGGTGGAGGACACATGAACGAAAACACAATTCATGGGGCTCCGAAAAAGGGGTTGAGAATGGAGAATTGCACAAAGCAATCACTATGCATGGCTCCAAACACGAAAATGGAGGACACATGAACGAAAACGCAATTCTTGGGGCTCCGAAAAATGGGTTGAGAATGGAGAATTGCACTAAGCAATCACTGCGCATGGCTCCAAACTCGAAGGTGGAAGACACATGAACGAAAACGCAATTCATGGGGCTCCGAAAAAGGGGTTGAGAATGGAGAATTGCACAAAGCAATCACTATGCATGGCTCGAAACTCGAAGATGGAGGACACATGAACGAAAACGCAATTGTTGGGGCTCCTAAAAATGGGTTGAGAATGGAGAATTGCGCCACTGCGCATGGCTCCAAACTCGAAGGTGGAAGACACATGAACGAAAACGCAATTCACGGGGCTCCGAAAAAGGTTGAGAACGGAGAATTGCACTAAGCTATCACTACGCATAGCTCCAAACTCGAAGGTGGAGGACACATGAACGAAAACACAATTCATGGGTTCCCGAAAAAGGGTTGAGAATGGAGATTTGCACTAAGCAATCATTAAGCATGGCTCCAAACTCGAAGGTGGAGGACACATGAACGAAAACGCAATTCACGGGGCTCCGAAAAAGGTTGAGAACGGAGAATTGCACTAAGCAATCACTACGCATAGCTCCAAACTCGAAGGTGGAGGACACATGAACGAAAACGCAATTCACGGGTGTCATACCCTAATTTCGTCCGGGGACCTTTGCTCGATGACGTGCGACCATTCTTTGGTCCTCGTGAGGTGCTTGGCACCCATCATTAGGCAATTTGTGAAATTCCAGGACATGCCGAAAAACCAAAAAAAT
Organism: Glycine max; assembly: GCF_000004515.6. Lineage (NCBI taxonomy): Eukaryota > Viridiplantae > Streptophyta > Magnoliopsida > Fabales > Fabaceae > Glycine > Glycine max. Next base: position 29,082,847 of record NC_038251.2, read on the forward strand.
ATTGATGCACAATCCGTAAGTTTCCGTGACACACCGGAAATCAAATGGAAGCATCATTGCATAATTAAGTGAGGTTCCGTAACATTCTGTAAGTCAAAAAGGGGATGATTATGTAATCCGCGAGGTTCCGTAACATTACGGAAAGAAAACAAGTATCGTTACGAAATTCGTAAGTTTCCGTAACTTTACGAAAAAAGAATCACCAAAAAACAGCAGAGGGGGGTGTACTTAGTAAAAATGGGGGTGCAAATAGCACCCAGGCCCACTTGGGCCCTCCAGAAGATTCCTCCAGAAGGCGGTTGCTTCTGGAGGAAGCAACCCTGCTCGCCTGGGCGAGCTGGGCGGCAACCACCTCCCCTATTTTGCTATAAATAGGGGAGGAAGTGAAGAAGAAAGGGGTCCAGCCCCTTAGGCACTTCTCTCTCTTTCGAATTTGCTTGGAAAAATTGTTTCCGTGAAGAAAATCTAAGCCGAGGCGCTTCCGAAACGTTTCCGTAATGTTTTCCATGAGGAATCTCGCAAAGGTTTCAACCGTTCTTCGACGTTCTTCATTCGTTCTTCATCGTTCTTCGATCTTCAACGGGTAAGTACCTCGAACCAAGCTTTTCGATTCATTCTATGTACCCGTAGTGGTCCACATTGTGTTTCGTGCATTTTTATTCTCGTTTTGTTTACTTTTTATACCCCCTGTTGACATGCTTAAGCCATTTTGCTTAAGTCATTTCTCGCTTAACTTAAAAATAAAATAAATTTCCACCGAACATTTGAATTGCATTATCCGTTAACTTCGGTTAAAATCAATTCCGACCGTTCGGTCGTGCCGTAACCACGTTGGAAATCAAAAAGAGGTAAAAAATAATATAATAATCAAAAAAATATCTTTTTAGTGAAATAAAGCGGAAAATCAATCGGACGTTTTCTCTTTGGGATTTCTCATTCTTAATCGAATTGATTAATAACTAAAGTGAAACTAAAGGCTAAAATCAATTCGCCTAGTCAAGCTCGTCCATAAAAATAGGCTTTTGAAGTTTGTCATTTCATTTCCTCACTAAGTAAAATGGATCATTTTTAAGGTCCAACGCCTTAAAATGATCACCACTTAAATAAAAAAGAATCACTTGATAAGAAAGAACTACGTAGGTCTGAGTTCCTCATTGAGGATACGTAGGAGCAAAAGCCCCGCTTTTGTCGACCACCCCAAGAGATCGTTAATGGTCCAATGCCTTAAACGTTTCTCTCCTTTCAAAAACAAGAGATCGTTAATGGTCCAACGCCTTAACGTTTCTCATCTTTCAAAATCAAAAGACCGTTTAATGGTCCAACACCTTAAATGACCTTTTGTTCAAATAAAAACATATTTTGCAAAAAAAAAAAGACAAAAACAAACTTAACCAAACACTTTGTTCCGAAAGAACTACGTAGGTCTGATTTCCTCATCGCAAATTGAGGAATACGTAGGAGCAAAGGGAAACACCCTTGTCGACCACAAAAAGGAAAAAATATAAAAAGGATATAAAGGATATAAGGACATAAAAGGGAACATAAAAATCAAAGTCATGTTTGCACATTCGATTAAAGGCTGCCGTCCCTTGGGACGAACGTGTGGGGTGCTAATACCTTCCCCGTGCGTAAATACAACTCCCGAACCTTTTCACTTAAAAGTTCATAGATCGCGTCTTTTCCGGTTTTTCCGACGTTTTCCTCGAATAAACGTTGGTGGCGACTCCGCGCGTATTCCTTTCGTGGAACACGCATCCCGCGAGTCTCGCGTCGCCCTCCCGCCGAAGGGTAGGTTGCGACAGTTGGCGACTCCACTGGGGATTGTTTTTAGAGAGTTAGGCCATTTAATTTTGTGCAATGTTTTACCGTGACTTACCTTTGTTGGTTTCCTTTCATTATGTTCTTGTGTATATAAACTCTTTGTTGCTTTTAGTGCGTTTTAAATGTATGCATGAAGTAAATATTTATTCATTTGATGCACACAAACACCAACACTATTTGCACACACTGTGAGTGAAAAAGGGCCCTATACCCGGGTTCATGGGAGCATAAGGAGTGGAGGTGAATCTGTGATCATGCTAGGTCTCCGACTTGCTTGATTACAGTGAACCCTCATCTAGAGCTTTTCTCTTTGAAAACCTATTGTTGCTAGTAGTCCCTACTGCTACAAAATGTTCTTCAAAGGGGATGATACCTCTAGAAACCATCAAGAGAGATATAACTACCTTGGGGATTATTGCTAAAAGCCTAGTTAGTTCTCTCCCTTATAGGTCCCTTAAATAGGGGCACGAAGCAAACACGCTGCGTGCCATTTTTCACACTGCCATGCATGAGTATCATATACCCTTTTGCTTATGTTCGTTAAATATTGTCATACTGTGCACATTCCCGCATTGTGTCTTTTGCATAGGCATTGCATATGGGTTCTGTCTTGATCCCTACTGTAAACAAACCAACGGAGGGTCCGTGTCGCCTTCTTAAAAACGTGCGTTGGGGCATTTCGCTACCCCTAGACGTCGTATCTAAGAAGGGGACAAATTCCCCGGACCCCCCGCATTCCTAGATTGCATCTGTGTCATATGCATTCCATCATGCATTCATCCATCCCACCCATGAGATATCGGAGTTTTGATTTGCACCAGCTTTTGTCTCACTTTAGTAAGCATGGGAACAAATCAAACCGGCAAGAGGTTCTACCAAGTCAAGGTCAAAAGCCTAGATACCACCAGCATCAAGGAATTAGGGCGGTTGATGGAACCCCTCCAAATGCAAGCCTTCCGCAAGACTTACGGAAAGATCTTAGAGTTGACCATAGCAGAAGTGTCCATAGAAGCCATTGCATCACTCACCCAATACTACGACCAGCCTTTGAGATGCTTCACATTCGGAGACTTCCAATTAGTACCAACCATTGAAGAATTTGAAGAAATTCTAGGATGTCCTCTCGGGGGAAGAAAACCATATCTTTCCTCCGGATGTCTCCCCTCCTTGAGCAGAATTGCAACTGTGGTCAAGGATTCCGCAAGAGGTTTGGACCGCATAAAGCAGACTCGGAACGGCATAGCGGGCCTACCACAGAAGTACCTAGAAGACAAAGCGAGGGGTATGGCCAATCAAGGAGAATGGGTCCCGTTTATGGACGTGTTAGCTTTGCTAATTTTTGGGGTCGTCCTCTTTCCAAACGTGGATGGTTTGGTAGGCCTAGCAGTAATCGACGCTTTCCTTGCCTACCACCATAGCAAGGAAAGTCCGGTGGTAGCTGTCTTGGCAGATCTATTTGACACATTTGACCGAAGGTGCGAAAAGAGTAGCGCACGGATCATCTGTTGCTTACCCGCCCTCTGTGTTTGGTTGGTTTCACACTTGTTCCAACAAGACACAAGACATCCGTGTCCGCTCCTGAGCCATCGCTCATGTACCGAAAAGAGGAGAATAGATTGGGACCAGCTCTTGGCCGGGATAGGAGGTAGAACAATCAGTTGGTTCCCCCGATGGAAGGAAGGAAAAGAAGGAGTCCTTTTCTCATGTGGAAGATACCCAAACATTCCGCTGGTAGGAACGAGGGGTTGTATTAATTACAATCCCACGCTCGCTATAAGACAACTAGGGTACCCCATGAGGGGAGCACCGACGGAAGAAAGCATGTCTCCTTTCCTTGTGAGGGATCTCGGCGCACAAAATTCCAAGACTATACAAAGGATCCATAAGGCATGGGAAACCCCGTTAAGGAAAGATCAAGAGCTTAGAGGCATTCGTAATGGCATCATTGGTGGGTACCACGAATGGCTGAAGGTTCACATACGAGGTTTAGATTGGCTCGCCAAGTTAAAAGTCGTCAGCGAAGAGAATTTTGAAGCACCGGAAGAGGACGAAGAAGTCCAAGCTCTCAAAAGCGAGTTAGGAAAGGCAAAACTCGCCAAGGAGAAGTTCAAGTTGGCTGCTACACACGTTCGGAAGGAGTGTGCCGGGTTACGGGAAGAGAATGCAATTACCGCAAGAGCCCTTGAACAAGAGACCAAGAGGGCTCGCAAGGAAGAGTATGGCCGGAACAAATTTCGCGGAGCTCTATGGGGTAGCAATAGTGAACTCAAGTTGCGAAAGGAAGAAAGGGACCAGTCGCGAGCACATAGCATGGTTTTGAAAGAGGAGTTAGTTGCCTGTTCAAGGTCCAAAAGAAGCTTGTCTCAGCGTTTATGCGAGACGGAGACCAACATGTTAGCTATCATCACCAAGTACCAAGAAGAGTTAGGTCTAGCCACGGCCCACGAGCATAGAATCGCGGATGAGTATGCCCAAGTATACGCGGAAAAAGAGGCTAGAGGAAGGGTGATCGACTCTTTACACCAAGAGGCAACCATGTGGATGGATCGGTTTGCTCTTACCTTGAACGGGAGTCAAGAACTTCCCCGATTGTTAGCCAAGGCCAAGGCGATGGCAGACACCTACTCCGCCCCCGAAGAGATTCATGGGCTTCTCGGCTATTGTCAGCATATGATAGACTTAATGGCCCACATAATTAGAAATCGTTAGGAAACTTGTATGGTCTCTCAGACCTTGACTAGATACGACTTCCTTTTTGAAATAAAATGAGTTGGTCCCATGTTTCTACTCCAAAAAGCTTGTGCAAATCAAGTCACTCCCGCATTTTATCTCTAGCATGCATTGTATGTTGGTCTCGTCCTTTGTCACGGGAAGCCGGAAGGTCCATATCACCTTCTTAATTGTACACATGGGGCACTGCGCCCCCAAATGCGCAAGTAAGAAGAGATAATTTTCCGGGCTCTCGTGTCCGTAAAATGCATTCATATCATGCATCGCATAAGCATCTCTTCACAACAAGATAATGGACATATCCTGCATTTGTCCGTTATCATATTCCAGCCTCACATTTTGCATGAGTCATGGCATCATCATGCATATGCGTTCAACAAACTTTTTGATCTGCAAAATTGCATACCATTTGTTTTCATGTTTGCTCATCCTTGCGTTTTCCTCTACAAAACAAAAACAAAGAAGGGGGAAGCGTGAAACTTCACACTACATTCTTAGTTTCATGTGTTAGGCAACACAAGTCAACCATGTTGGGATCATAAACCCGTTTCACTTAAAAACAAAATAATTGAACATGGTACCTAATGCATGGTTAACTAGGAAATGGTGTTTCTTCGGGCATCTCGATTTCATAATTACATTTTCCGTGCATAAGCTTAAAGTATGCCCGAGTCATTCATCCCTATGAGATGTTGTTAAAGTATTGGCGATCAGAATTGCCATTCCTTGGATTATAGGGTTGAACCAAGCTCAAGCTTTTACAAAAAGGTTCATCAAGTCAAGTTGAAATATGGAAGTAACCATCCTGCAAAATTGGGGCAAAAGATGAATCGAGTCACATCACTGCTTCGTCTACTGCCAAACATATTTAGGATTATTGATGTCCTTGTTACTTCCAGTTTCACCTTGACAAAGATGTCATGGACCATGTTGAAAATCTAAATTGATTCAACCCCATATCCTGCGTAAAAATTCGCAATACTTCGACTGTACATCATTCGCATGTATCCATGCTTTTCATTGGTTGCATTGCTCATTGCATTCTTTCCTTGAAAAATAAAATAAAATAAAATGAACTTATCAAAAAAAAAAAAAAAAAAAAACATGCTTTACGGCGTCCTCACCGAACTTGTGCTAGAGCTAGAGTAATGGGTGAAGTAGAGGAGATACAAGAGAAGATGAAGGCCGACATGGAGGCCATTAAAGAGAAAATGGCCACAATGATGGAGGCCATGATGAGCATGAAGAAGATAATGGAAGCCAATGCGGTTATAGTTGCCGCTACTAGCGCTGTCGCTAAGGTGAACCCGATGCTCCCATCTAGCCTCAAGCAAATGAATCATCCAACCTCAAATATGGTAGGCAAAGATTTGGGAAGTACGGATGACCCCATGATGTGCAAATTCAAAACAAGCACGCCTTCCCGCCATATGGTTTGCCTCCCAAACTATACACCACCCAATGTGGTGTACATTCCCAATGAGGATGTCAATAACTCCACTCCCATACTCATTAAGAGCCAACAACCTCAATCTGATCATGCACATGCCTCTCGACCCATAGAGGAGACACATGAAATTCCCCACCACGATCTAGCCAACTTCGAGCCTTGCCTCGGATATGCTGCTGAAGGGCAAGCAGTTGGTGGTATACTCCTGCAAAACACTTTGGAGGGCCCTCAATATCACCCACAACTGCACCTCTTGCATTCCACAGCGGTTAAAAACCCTCATGACTATGGCAGGAATGGGAAAGTTGGATCATCTAAAGGAAAGGCTCAGGGCCATTGAAGGAGGTGAAGATTATGCCTTTGCTAACCTAGAAAAGTTGTTCCTAATACCCAAACATGGTCATTCCCAAGTTCAAGGTGCTGGACCTTGACAAGTACAAGGGGACTACTTGTCCCAAGAACCATCTAAAGATGTATTGTCAGAAGATGGGGGAATACGCAAAAGATGAGGAATTGTTGATACATTCCTTCCATGAAAGTCTTACTGGGGTAGCTGTTACCTGGTACACTAACTTGGAACCTTCCCGAGTCCATTCTTGGAAGGACCTAATGGTTGCCTTTGTTAGGCAGTATCAGTACAATTTTGATATGGTTCCGGATAGGATGCAACTACAGAACATGTGCAAAAAGGGGGACGGATCATTCAAAGAACACGCCCAAAAGGTGGAGGGATCTGGCGGCCCAGGTGGTACCCCCAATGATGGAAAGGGAGACGATAATCGTGATGGTAGACACATTATCGGTACTCTACTATGAAAAGATGGTGGGCTGCGCACCCTCAAAGCTTTGCAGATTTGGTCTTCGCCAGTGAAAGGATCAATGTGGGTCCGAAAAGAGGCAAATTTGATCATCCTACTAGGACGACTGAGAAAACTGGGGCAAATAAAGAGGGTGAGGATGAGGGAGAAACCCATGCTGTGACTGCCATTCCTGTACGGCCAAATTTCCCACCAACCCAACAATATCTTTACTCAGCCAATAACAAACTTTCTCCTTACCCACCACCCAGTTATCCACAAAGGCCATCCCTAAATCTACCACAAAGTCTGTCTACCACACTTCCAATGACGAACACCACCTTTAGCACAAACCAAAAACACCAACCAAGAAGTGAATTTTGCAGCGAGAAAGCTTGTAGAATTCACCCCAATTCCAGTGTCCTATGCTGACTTGCTCCCATATCTACTTGATAATTCAATGGTAGCCATAACCCTAGCCAAGGTTCATCAACCTCCATTTCTCCGAGAATACGACTCGAACGCAACGTGTGCTTGTCACGGAGAAGCCCCGGGGCGTTCCATTGAGCATGGTAGGGCTCTGAAGCGTAAAGTGTGAAGTCTAATTGATACGGGCTGGCTGAAATTTGAGGAGAATTGCGTGTAAATCCTAACATTGACAAGAAATGCCACACATGGGGCAATTTTGAAAGCTGTTGTTAGGTGTCCCTAATGACTCATCAGGGTTTCCAAGTTTATGCCATATTGTAAACCACAGCTACAATGTTAAATGAAATGGATAAAGTTGATATCTTTGTCCCTCATCCTCTCACGAACGCATGTTTGCTTATTCAACTTTCACCGGAATGTGGGTGTAAGCCATTGGTCTGTTTGCTCAAGCAACCTGCGCTCCTGAGTGTTGACTTCCAAGACCGTTCAATCAGAGATTACTCATCTTGCACGTTGGTGGGGGTGCCGTAAAACAACGAGCAAAGTTCAAAACAAATAAGTTTCAAAATAAAAAATAAGTTTCAAAATAAAAAATAAAAAGGCATTTGATTGACTGTGTTTTCAAGTAAAAATATAGACGTTCATGTGACCTCATTTTGTCTTTTTAGAGAGAAGTGAGTTATCAAGAATAGGATGTTGGACAAATGGCCTCAGTTACCTTAAGAAAAAGGGGGGTTGAATTAAGATGCAAAGACTATTCCCCAATTGAACTATCACTCTCTCTTTTCGGATTAACAATGCACACAGGGATAACCCTTCCCTTGTGTTCAGGAATCCTCTACAACAAGAGACCCACGGTCTCTTAATCCCTTTTCAGAAATAAGAAGAAGAGAAGAAGAGGTCTCTCGTAAAAGAGGTAGATTGTAAAATGAAGATCAATCAAAAATTCCTTATTGAATAAGCAAGTGGTTGACCAAGGAATCTTTTTGAGAGGATAAGACATTTCAGTTCAGAAAAACTCTTGATCTTTCGAGAGGATAAAACTGTTTGGGCAATGAAAACTCTCTTTAAAACATTTGAATGGCCATTCATAAAACATTTGAATAGATATATCTCTTGGAAATTATTTTCTGAAAATCCCCTCTGGTAATCAATTACAAGACTTATGTAATCGATTACAGGTTTTAAAAATTTGTATTAAAACATTTTCAACTACTGGTAATCAATTACCAGAGAGCAAATCTCAATTTGAAATGATAGAATTCTTTGGTCAAACCTTTTGTTTGTTTCAATTTGGAAACTTCTTCCTAAAGATTCTAAGAGATCAAACTTGATCATATATCTTGACTTTCTTGGATTCTTGTCTTGAATAAAGCTTAGAAGTACTTGATCCTTTAGCATCATCAAGACATCAAAACATCTTGCTTGAATCCATCAGCTGAAAGATCCTTCAACTATTTCTCGTCCTTGGAAAAATTCTTTTTGCAAGAATCAACTGCTTCTTTCATTCTTCCTCACTACGAGGTCGTGAAAACAAGACAACACTTGGTACCTCTAAGCCCTACACTGGGGCAACGAAAGGCACCATGCAAAAACCTCAAGCGAACCTAGGGGCAGATTAGAAGTTCTCACCCAATAGGTTCCTACAAGGTCATGACGAAAGGCAACGATTGGTACCTCAAAGCCTTACACTGGGGCAATGAGGGGCACCGTGCATGAGCCTCAAGTGAACATAGGGGTCGATCAAAAGTTCACACCCGTCGATGTTTTTAAACAAGAAAAAAGGGGGGAGACAAGCCCTGGAATTTCAATAGATTGATTAATTATCAAACGACTCCATTCCCGTCACTCCAAAACGGTCAAGTGACTAAATCAAACAGAACACACACTCTGAGGGAGTTCCCGGAGAGATTTGCAAAAAAGATAGGATGAGGTTGCATGAATTATCAACTCTTTCAAAAGGACAGTCAATCTGTGTTTTCCAAAAAAAAAAAAAAAAAAAAAAATTAAATCAAAATCAAAATCACAAAATAGGGAAAGAATGCCATGAACATTGTACAACTTTTCCATTACATTGCATTGTTTCATACAAAGTCCGCATTTACCCAAATTTCACAACAAAGGTTGCATGCATTTGCATCCCTCAAAATCATGTTAACTACATAGATTCCCTACATCTAAATGTCCAAATCTTTTGAATTTGGGATGACCGGCTCTCTCGATGAGGATCTCTTGCTTTCTCATAAGGATGGACCCTCGGGTACTAGTACCCTGGTCTTCAAAGGACTACACGTCCTCGCCAACAGAGGGCTGCACGCCCTCACCTTAAGAGGACTGTGTGTCCTCACTTTGAGAGGACTTCATGTCCTCACCTTCAGAGGGCTACATGTCCTCGCCTTGAGAGGGCTACATGTCCTCACCTTCAGAGGGCTGCACGCCCTCACCTCCAGAGGACTACACGTCCTCGCCTTGAGAGGGCTACACGCCCTCACCTCGGGTACTAGTTACCCTCACCGTCAGAGGACTACACGTCCTCGCCTTGAGAGGACTACACGTCCTCACCACCAGAGGGCTGCACGCCCTCACCTCCAGAGGACTATAAGTCCTCGCCTTGAGAGGGCTACACGCCCTCACCTTGGGTACTAGTTACCCTCACCGTTGAGAGGACTACACGTCCTCGCGTTGAGAGGACTACACGTCCTCACCATCAGAGGGCTGCACGCCCTCACCTCTAGAGGACTACATGTCCTCGCCTTGAGAGGGCTACACGCCCTCACCTTGGGTACTAGTTACCCTCACCGTTGAGAGGACTACACGTCCTCGCCTTGAGAGGGCTACACGTCCTCACCTTGGGTACTAGTTACCCTTACCTTCAGAGGGCTACACGCCCTCACCATCAGAGGGCTGCACGCCCTCACCTCCAGAGGACTACACGTCCTCGCCTTGAGAGGGCTACTCGCCCTTGCCTTGGGTACTAGTTACCCTCACCTTCAGAGGACTACATGTCCTCACCTTTGTAGGGCTACACTCCCTCACCTTTAGAGGACCACACGTCCCCACCTTCAGAGGGCTGCGCACCCTCGCCATCAGAGGACTGCATGTCCTCACCTTCGTAGGGCTACACGCCCTCACCTTTAGAGGACTACACGTCCTCGCCAACAGAGGGCGACACGCCTTCACCTTTAGAGGACTACACGTCCTCGCCAACAGAGGGCTGCACGCCCTCACCTTGAGAGGACTACACGTCCTCACCATCAGAGGGCTGCACGCCCTCACCTCCAGAGGACTACATGTCCTCGCCTTGAGAGGGCTACACGCCCTCACCTTGGGTACTAGTTACCCTCACCGTTGAGAGGACTACACGTCCTCGCCTTGAGAGGACTACACGTCCTCACCATCAGAGGGCTGCATGCCCTCACCTCCAGAGGACTACATGTCCTCGCCTTGAGAGGGCTACACGCCCTCACCTTGGGTACTAGTTACCCTCACCGTTGAGAGGACTACACGTCCTCGCCTTGAGAGGACTACACGTCCTCACCATCAGAGGGCTGCACGCCCTTACCTCTAGAGGACTACATGTCCTCGCCTTGAGAGGGCTACACGCCCTCACCTTGGGTACTAGTTACCCTCACCGTCAGAGGACTACACGTCCTCGCGTTGAGAGGACTACACGTCCTCACCATCAGAGGGCTGCACGCCCTCACCTCTAGAGGACTACATGTCCTCGCCTTGAGAGGGCTACACGGTCTCACCTTGAGTACTAGTTACCCTCACCGTTGAGAGGACTACACGTCCTCGCCTTGAGAGGGCTACACGTCCTCACCTTGGGTACTAGTTACCCTTACCTTCAGAGGGCTACACGCCCTCACCATCAGAGGGCTGCACGCCCTCACCTCTAGAGGACTACACGTCCTCGCCTTGAGAGGGCTACTCGCCCTTGCCTTGGGTACTAGTTACCCTCACCTTCAAAGGGGGGCATGCCCTCACCTTCATAGGATTGCACGTCCTTGCCATCATAGGACTACACTCCCTCGCCTTCGAAAGGCGACACGTCCTGAACTTCAGAGGGCTACACGCCCTCGCCTTTAGAGGACTACGCGTCCTCACTTTCAGTGGGCTCCATATCCACACCTTAAGATAATTTAAGGTCCTCTGTCCTTAAATGCTTAACCGAGACTTGCACTCCCGGTTAAGGGACCAGTAGTTTCCTTTTAACGGTTCCTGGGCCACCCCCTGATATTGGAGGAGGGCCAACTGTGCGAGCACAACCAGAGAGGGAGGCTATCACACAGCTACTATGCATACTGGGGCAAGATTTCACCCGTGCCGCTGCAAAGAGAAGAGTGCGGACCATGCGCACCAACATGACCACTCTTATAGATGACATTGCTACTTAGCAACATTATGCCCAGCGACCACAACGCCAATCTCCCCCTGCAAAAGTATCAGTTGGTCTGTGTCGTCCCGACATGGGTAAGTATGCATATAGTTCAACTGATTTCTGATACCATCTATTGTTTGCAGGGATCGCACCCACAAGACACCCAGTGGACCCGGAAAAGTCCAACAGGGCCCTGGGGTTTCCAGCTCTGGTTACGGGCCTCTATCAGTCCTATAGGGTGCCCGTACCCCCCCGGCAAGGTTATGTCATCATAGGTAAGTATGCACATCGCTCAATTGATTTCTGATTTCATCTATTGTTTGCAGGGATCGCGCCTGCAAGACACCCAGTGGACCCGAAGAGGTCCAACAGGGTCTTGGAGTTGTCAAGCTCTAATTACGAGTCTCTATCAGTTCTACGGAGTACCTGTAACCTCCAGCAAGGGCATCAGGCCCCCTACTAATCGAGCTTTCATCAAGAAGTACTGCGCCCCCAGGCAGGCGCAGGGCGAAACACCACAGCAGCATTGGGATGGCCGGTAGCGGGCAATAGACACACCGCCACCACCTCTAGAGTTAACCTCAGCTCATCCGCAAAAAGGTTAGAGCGTTGCCTACGACACATGGCCGACCAGCAGGCGACCAAATCCAAAGCCAAAGGTAAGCAAAGTACTAGGTCCGTGACCTACAAGCCATCATGCGTCCAGCTAAAGACGTTAAAGAAGCGCTACTAGGAGGCAACCTAGTACCTTTTGAATCTATGCTTGTTATTTGATCACTTTTTATAGTAGGACGCACCTAGTTGCTCATGATCCTGGGGATTTAAATAAAACAAGCGCAAGCTCGAAAGGTAGTCATACCTCACAAAATATATATATGTATGTTTAGGTAGTGAAAATACCTTAGATATGCATGTATGTAAACAAAAAACACTTCACAAAATATATATATGTATGTTTAGGTAGAAAGATACCTTAGATATGCATGTATGTAAACAAAAAAACACTTCACAAAATATATATATGTATGTTTAGGTAGAAAGATACCTTAGATATGCATGTATGTAAACAAAAAAACACTTCACAAAATATATATATATATATATGTATGTTTAGGTAGAAAGATACCTTAGATATGCATGTATGTAAACAAAAAAATACTTCACAAAATATATATATGTATGTTTAGGTAGAGAGATACCTTAGATGTGCGTGTATGTAGCAAAAAAATACCTCACAAAACATATATATGTATGTTTAGGTGGCAAGATACCTTGGATATGCATGTATATAGCAAAAATACCTCACAAAAATATGCATATGTTTAGGTAGCAAAATACCTCATGAAAAAAAAAAAAAAAAAAAAAACAAGAAAAAGAAATAAACAAATGATAATGATAAAAAAAAGAAGGAGAAAAAAGAAAAATAAGTTGTCAAGCTGAAAAACCAACATGCTTTTGAAAAGAGATGACTTCCAACTTTTCTTTGGAAAAATTCACTGATCATAACTAGTTTTTGAAAAAATGTGTATACACCTGAAGGGTGAATGTTGTGAAGATTTTCCCCGGACGCCCGAAATGGACTCGGATGAATGCACAAATTGATAAAAGAACATATTTTGGAAACATTGGGTTGATTTAAAATAGAGGAAATGAATCCTGAGCCCTAGCATCACATGACCATAAAAATTTGACACTTGAGTGTCCGCATAGGTGCATGCATGACCAGTTTTGCATAAAGTTTCTAAATCATCATTTTTGCATTTGTGTCATGGAAATAATGTGGGGCATCCCTTTTTATCCTTGAACCAAACCAAACCCCGACATGTATCATGTCTAGCCATTCTACAAACCTTGAGCCAAAATCCTGACTCACCATGAACCTTGACCTAGGGTGAGAATGTCAATCCTTACCCTCGGGAGAAAAAAAGAAAAGAAGGAAAATTCCCCAATCAAAGAGTGGGAGAAAGCAAAAAAAGAAAAGAAGGAAAATTTCCAATCAAAGAGAAAGTCAAAAAGAAAAGAAGGAAAATTCCCCAATCAAAGAGTGGGAGAAAGCAAAAAAAGAAAAGAAGGAAAATTTCCAATCAAAGAGAAAGTCAAAAAGAAAAGAAGGAAAATTCCCCAATCAAAGAGTGGGAGAAAGCAAAAAAAGAAAAGAAGGAAAATTTCCAATCAAAGAGAAAGTCAAAAAGAAAAGAAAGAAAATTCCCAATCAAAGAGTGGGAGAAAGCAAAAAAAGAAAAGAAGGAAAATTTCCAATCAAAGAGAAAGTCAAAAAGAAAAGAAAGAAAATTCCCAACCAAAGAATAGGAGAAAGTAAAAAAGGAAGGAAAGAAAGTTCTTGATCAAAGAACTAGAAGAAATGTGCAGAAAGGTCTTTTGACCAGACAATATCTGAACAATAAAGAATTGTCACCAAATGAACGAAAAAAGAAGGAAAGAGAACCACAACCTAAAATAGTCTTCTCCCTTTGATTACCAACCAGAATCCCGTGCGCTAGCGACCTTTTTTCTCGCCCCGCACTAAACAAAAAACAGAAAAAGAAAAAGCCAGAAAAATCAAAAGCCAAAAACACACAAAAGCCGAAAAACTCCCCAAAAGAACCCATTCCCAAGGGAAGTCCTATTTGATCCATGATCACGCATGTAATTTTTGATTTGATAGGAAATAATTTGCAAAGTCAAGTCAGGACATATCTATGGTCCGGAATTAGGATGAAACACTTACCTGTGCGAGATTGATACACTTTGAGTGGATTTCTTCTATTTTTGTCGAACCCGGTGTTTCCTCTAAATGGTCATTTAGAAACGAAATGCTAACATCCAAAATCTCATTTATGGTTATGGGGGATCCCATCAGCAGACTCTCCTTCCCTGGTAGACGCATTGTTTGTCACTCAAAAAAGCATATGCTGCTTTAAACAGTTGGAATATTTGTCTCTTTGCTAAAGCATGTTTGCATTTTAGTGGAGAAAACACCGAGACTTTTTTCAAGTCTCACAAGTTATCCAGAACTACGTAGGTCTGAATTCCTCATTGGAGGATACGTAGGAGCAAGAGCCTCGCTTTTGTCGACCATACCGCCTTTTGTTGCCATGACTCAAGAGCTGGTAGCCCGCGGAGACACCTTACGGTTATCCGCACCTCGTCATTCAGTGACCCCAAGTGTGATTGACGAGCAGAGACCAATATGGTCATCTGCGCCCTTTCCGGAGATGTCATCATTTTCCGATGGAGACTTTTTAAGTCTCACAAGTTATCCAGAACTACGTAGGTCTGAGTTCCTCATTGGAGGATACGTAGGAGCAAGAGCCTTGCTTTTGTCGGCCGCCCCATAATCTTTGTCATACTGACCCTGAGGTCATGTGACATGCACCCTTGTATCATCCAGAGGCGGCGGGCCCGATGATACGCAGAGATACCTTACGGTTATCCGCACCCTTTTTGTCATCCAGAGGCGGCGGGCCCGATGACAAGCAAAGACCAAGTTTGGTCATTCTGCACCCATGATACGCGGAGATACCTTATGGTTATTCGCACCCTTTTGTCATCCAGAGGCGGCGGGCCCGATGACAAGCAGAGACCAAGTTTGGTCATTCTGCACCCATGATACGCGGAGATACCTTATGGTTATTCGCACCCTTTTGTCATCCAGAGGCGGCGGGCCCGATGACAAGCAGAGACCAAGTTTGGTCATTCTGCACCCATGATACGCGGAGATACCTTATGGTTATTCGCACCCTTTTGTCATCCAGAGGCGGCGGGCCCGATGACAAGCAGAGACCAAGTTTGGTCATTCTGCACCCATGATACGCGGAGATACCTTATGGTTATTCGCACCCTTTTGTCATCCAGAGGCGGCGGGCCCGATGACAAGCAGAGACCAAGTTTGGTCATTCTGCACCCATGATACGCGGAGATACCTTATGGTTATTCGCACCCTTTTGTCATCCAGAGGCGGCGGGCCCGATGACAAGCAGAGACCAAGTTTGGTCATTCTGCACCCTTGTATCATCCAGAGGCGGCGGGCCCGATGATACGCGGAAATACCCGAGTGGTTATCCGTATAAACATTCTTTTGCTATCTGTAAGACAGAACGCTTGATAGCATGCAGAGACTGACATAGTCTTCTGCACCTTTTGTTCCTCCGGGAACAACAAGTCATTTACATGCGGAAGTTTCATGGTCGCCCGCGACTCTCGTCAACCGAGAGGAGCGAAATTAGTGTCATACACTGATTTTCGGGGACCTTTGCTTGATGACATGCGACCATTCTTTGGTCCTTGTGAGATGCTTGGCATCCATCATTAGGCAATTTGTGAAATTCTAGGAACAACAAGTCATGGTCACCCGCGACTCTCGTCAACCGAGAGGAGCGAAATTAGTGTCATACACTGATTTTCGGGGACCTTTGCTTGATGACATGCGACCATTCTTTGGTCCTTGTGAGGTGCTTGGCACCCATCATTAGGCAATTTGTGAAATTTTGGGAACAACAAGTCATTTGCATGTGGAGATTTTATGGTCACCCGCGACTCTCGCCAAGTCGAGAGGAACGAAATTAGTGTCTTATCTTTACTTTCCTTTTATCTCCAATAAAAGACAACTAAAGAGGGGCAACTGTCATACCCTAATTTCGTCCGGGGACCTTTGCTCGATGACGTGCGACCATTCTTTGGTCCTCGTGAGGTGCTTGGCACCCATCATTAGGCAATTTGTGAAATTCCAGGACATGCCGAAAAACCAAAAAAATATTGATGCACAATCCGTAAGTTTCCGTGACACACCGGAAATCAAATGGAAGCATCATTGCATAATTAAGTGAGGTTCCGTAACATTCCGTAAGTCAAAAAGGGGATGATTATGTAATCCGCGAGGTTCCGTAACATTACGGAAAGAAAACAAGTATCGTTACGAAATTCGTAAGTTTCCGTAACTTTACGAAAAAAGAATCACCAAAAAACAGCAGAGGGGGGTGTACTTAGTAAAAATGGGGGTGCAAATAGCACCCAGGCCCACTTGGGCCCTCCAGAAGATTCCTCCAGAAGGCGGTTGCTTCTGGAGGAAGCAACCCTGCTCGCCTGGGCGAGCTGGGCGGCAACCACCTCCCCTATTTTGCTATAAATAGGGGAGGAAGTGAAGAAGAAAGGGGTCCAGCCCCTTAGGCACTTCTCTCTCTTTCGAATTTGCTTGGAAAAATTGTTTCCGTGAAGAAAATCTAAGCCGAGGCGCTTCCGAAACGTTTCCGTAACGTTTTCCGTGAGGAATCTCGCAAAGGTTTCAACCGTTCTTCGACGTTCTTCATTCGTTCTTCATCGTTCTTCGATCTTCAACGGGTAAGTACCTCGAACCAAGCTTTTCGATTCATTCTATGTACCCGTAGTGGTCCACATTGTGTTTCGTGCATTTTTATTCTCGTTTTGTTTACTTTTTATACCCCCTGTTGACATGCTTAAGCCATTTTGCTTAAGTCATTTCTCGCTTAACTTAAAAATAAAATAAATTTCCACCGAACATTTGAATTGCATTATCCGTTAACTTCGGTTAAAATCAATTCCGACCGTTCGGTCGTGCCGTAACCACGTTGGAAATCAAAAAGAGGTAAAAAATAATATAATAATCAAAAAAATATCTTTTTAGTGAAATAAAGCGGAAAATCAATCGGACGTTTTCTCTTTGGGATTTCTCATTCTTAATCGAATTGATTAATAACTAAAGTGAAACTAAAGGCTAAAATCAATTCGCCTAGTCAAGCTCGTCCATAAAAATAGGCTTTTGAAGTTTGTCATTTCATTTCCTCACTAAGTAAAATGGATCATTTTTAAGGTCCAACGCCTTAAAATGATCACCACTTAAATAAAAAAGAATCACTTGATAAGAAAGAACTACGTAGGTCTGAGTTCCTCATTGAGGATACGTAGGAGCAAAAGCCCCGCTTTTGTCGACCACCCCAAGAGATCGTTAATGGTCCAATGCCTTAAACGTTTCTCTCCTTTCAAAAACAAGAGATCGTTAATGGTCCAACGCCTTAACGTTTCTCATCTTTCAAAATCAAAAGACCGTTTAATGGTCCAACACCTTAAATGACCTTTTGTTCAAATAAAAACATATTTTGCAAAAAAAAAAGACAAAAACAAACTTAACCAAACACTTTGTTCCGAAAGAACTACGTAGGTCTGATTTCCTCATCGCAAATTGAGGAATACGTAGGAGCAAAGGGAAACACCCTTGTCGACCACAAAAAGGAAAAAATATAAAAAGGATATAAAGGATATAAGGACATAAAAGGGAACATAAAAATCAAAGTCATGTTTGCACATTCGATTAAAGATTGCCGTCCCTTGGGACGGACGTGTGGGGTGCTAATACCTTCCCCGTGCGTAAATACAACTCCCGAACCTTTTCACTTAAAAGTTCATAGATCGCGTCTTTTCCGGTTTTTTCGACGTTTTCCTCAAATAAACGTTGGTGGCGACTCCGCGCGTATTCCTTTCGTGGAACACGCATCCCGCGAGTCTCGCGTCGCCCTCCCGCCGAAGGGTAGGTTGCGACAACGGGGCTCCGAAAAAGGGTTGAGAATCGAGAATTGCACTAAGCAATCACTACGCATAGCTCCAAACTCGAAGGTGGAGGACACATGAACGAAAACGCAACTCATGGGGCTCCGAAAAGATTGAGAATGGAGAATTGCACTAAGCAATCACTACGCGTAGCTCCAAACTCAAAGGTGGAGGACACATGAACGATAACGAAATTCATGGGGCTCCGAAAAGATTGAGAATGGAGACTTGCACTAAGCAATCACTACGCATGGGTCCAAACTCGAAGGTGGAGGACACATGAACGAAAACACAATTCATGGGGCTCCGAAAAAGGGGTTGAGAATGGAGAATTGTCATCCAAACACATCTCGCACCTAGGCTCCAAACACGAAGATGGAGGACACATTAACGAAAACGCAATTCTTGGGGCTCCGAAAAATGGGTTGAGAATGGAGAATTGCACTAAGCAATCACTGCGCATGGCTCCAAACTTGAAGGTGGAAGACACATGAACGAAAATGCAATTCATGGGGCTCCGAAAAAGGGGTTGAGAATGGAGAATTGCACTAAGCAATCACTGCGCATGGCTCCAAACTCGAAGGTGGAAGACACATGAACGAAAAAGCAATTCACGGGGCTCCGAAAAAGGTTGAGAACGGAGAATTGCACTAAGCAATCACTACGCATAGCTCCAAACTCGAAGGTGGAGGACACATGAACGAAAATGCAATTCACGGGGCTCCGAAAAAGGGGTTGAGAATGGAGAATTGCACAAAGAAATCACTATGCATGGCTCCAAACACGAAGATGGAGGACACATGAACGAAAACGCAATTCTTGGGGCTCCGAAAAATGGGTTGAGAATGGAGAATTGCACTAAGCAATCACTGCGCATGGCTCCAAACTTGAAGGTGGAAGACACATGAACGAAAATGCAATTCATGGGGCTCCGAAAAAGGGGTTGAGAATGGAGAATTGCACTAAGCAATCACTACGCATAGCTCCAAACTCGAAGGTGGAGGACACATGAACGAAAACGCAATTCATGGGGCTCCGAAAAGATTGAGAATGGAGAATAGCACTAAGCAATCACTACGCGTAGTTCCAAACTCAAAGGTGGAGGACACATGAACGATAACGAAATTCATGGGGCTCCGAAAAGATTGAGAATGGAGAATTGCACTAAGCAATCACTACGCATGGCTCCAAACTCGAAGGTGGAGGACACATGAACGAAAACGCAATTCATGGGGCTCCGAAAAAGGGCTTGAGAATGGAGAATTGCACAAAGCAATCACTATGCATGGCTCCAAACACGAAGATGGAGGACACATGAACGAAAACACAATTCTTGGGGCTCCGAAAAATGGGTTGAGAATGGAGAATTGCACTAAGCAATCACTGCGCATGGCTCCAAACTTAAAGGTGGAAGACACATGAACGAAAACGCAATTCATGGGGCTCCGAAAAAGGGGTTGAGAATGGAGAATTGCACAAAGCAATCACTATGCATGGCTCGAAACTCGAAGATGGTGGACACATGAACGTAAACCCAATTGTTGGGGCTCCGAAAAATGGGTTGAGAATAGAGAATTGCAATAAGCAATCACTACGCATGGCTCCAAACTCGAAGGTTGAAGACACATGAACGAAAACGCAATTCACGGGGCTCCGAAAAAGGTTGAGAACGGAGAATTGCACTAATCAATCACTACGCATAGCTCCAAACACGAAGGTGGAGGACACATGAACGAAAACGCAATTCACGGGGCTCCGAAAAAGGGTTGAGAATCGAGAATTGCACTAAGCAATCACTACGCATGGCTCCAAACTCGAAGGTGGAGGACACCTGAACGAAAACGAAATTCACGGGGCTCCGAAAAAGGTTGAGAATGGAGAATTGCATTAAGCAATCACTACGCATGCCTCCAAAGTCGAAGGTGGAGGACACATGAACGAAAAAGCAATTCATGGGGCTCCGAAAAAGGGTTGAGAATGGAGAATTGCACTAAGCAATCAGTACGCATGGCTCCAATCTCCAAGGTGGAGGACACATGAACGAAAACGCAATTCATGGGGCTCCGAAAAAAAGGTTGAGAATGTAGAATTGCAATAAGGAATCACTGCGCATGGCTCCAAACTCGAAGGTGGAGGACACATGAACGAAAACGCAATTCATGGGGCTCCGAAAAAAGGGTTGAGAATGTAGAATTGCACTAAGCAATCACTGCGCATGGCTCCAAACTCGAAGGTGGAAGACAAATGAACGAAAAAGCAATTCATGGGGCTCCGAAAAAGGGTTGAGAATGGAGAATTGCACTAAGCAATCACTACGCATGGCTCGAAACTCGAAGTTGGATGACACATGAACCAAAACGCAATTCATCGGTCTCCGAAAAAGGGTTGAGAATGGAGAATTGGACTAAGCAATCACTACGCATGGCTCCAAACTCGAAGGTGGAGGACACATGAACGAAAACGCAATTCATGGGGATACAAAAAAGGTTGAGAATGGAGAAATGCACTAAGCAATCACTACGCATTGCTCCAAAATCGAAGCTGGAGGACACATGAACGAAAACGCAATTCATGGGGCTCCGAAAAGGTACAGCAAAGTAGATGATCACG
>NC_038251.2:29104181-29104971 GCF_000004515.6 Glycine max
CATGAACGAAAACGTCATTCATGGGGCTCTGAAAAAGGTTGAGAACGGAGAGTTGCACTAAGCAATCACTACGCATAGCTCCACACTCGAAGGTGGAGGGGACATGACCGAAAACGCAATTCTCGGGGCTCCGAAAAAGAGTTGAGAATCGAGAATTGCACTAAGCAATCACTACGCATGGCTCCAAACTCGAAGGTGGAGGACACATGAACGAAAACGCAATTCATGGGGCTCCGAAAAAGGGGTTGAGAATGGAGAATTACACTAAGCAATCACTACGCATGGCTCCAAACTCGAAGGTGGAGGACACATGAACGAAAACGTAATTCATGGGGCTTCGAAAAAAGGGGTTGAGAATGGAGAATTACACTAAGCAATCACTACGCATGGCTCCAAACTCGAA
This sequence comes from Glycine max, assembly GCF_000004515.6. Lineage (NCBI taxonomy): Eukaryota > Viridiplantae > Streptophyta > Magnoliopsida > Fabales > Fabaceae > Glycine > Glycine max. The sequence continues at coordinate 29,104,585 of NC_038251.2, forward strand.
GATGGAGGACACATGAACGAAAACGTAATTCATGGGGCTTCGAAAAAAGGGTTGAGAATGGAGAATTGGACTAAGCAATCACTGCGCATGGCTCCAAACTCGAAGGTGGAAGACACATGAACGAAAACGCAATTCATGGGGCTCCGAAAAAGGGTTGAGAATGGAGAATTGCACTAAGCAATCACTACGCATGGCTCCAAAGTCGAAGGTGGAAGACACATGAACGAAAACGCAGTTCATGGGGCTCCGAAATAGGGGTTGAGAATGGAGAATTGCACTAAGCAATCACTACGCATATCTCCAAACTCGAAGGTGGAGGAGACATGAACAAAAACGCAATTCATGGGCTCCGAAAAAGGGTTGAGAATGGAGCTTTAAAAATTCTAG
>NC_038251.2:29120136-29120777 GCF_000004515.6 Glycine max
GACACATGAACGAAAACGAATTTCATGGGGCTCCGAAAAAGGTTGAGAATGGAGAATTGCACTAATGAATTACTACGCATGGCTCCAAACTCGAAGGTGGGGGACACATGAACGAAAACACAATTCTTGGGGCTCCGAAAAAGGGTTGAGAATGGAGAATTGCACTAAGCAATCACTACGCATGGCTCCAAACTCGAAGGTGGAGGACACATTAACGAAAACGTAATTCATGGGGCTTCGAAAAAAGGGTTGAGAATGGAGAATTGGACTAAGCAATCACTGTGCATGGCTCCAAACTCGCAGGTGGAAGACACATGAACGAAAACGCAATTCATGGGGCTCCGAAAAAGGGTTGAGAATGGAGAATTGCACTAAGCAATCACTACGCATGGCTCCAAAGTCGAAGGTGGAAGACACATGAATGAAAACGCAATTCATGGGGCTCCGAAATAGGGGTTGAGAATGGAGAATTGCACTAAGCAATCACTACGCATATCTCCAAACTCGAAGGTGGAGGACACATGAACAAAAACGCCATTCATGGGGCTCCGAAAAAGGGTTGAGAATGGAGAATTGCACTAAGCAAACATTACGCATGGCTCCAAACTCGAAGGTGGAGGACACATGAACGAAAACGAAAT
>NC_038251.2:29120901-29121678 GCF_000004515.6 Glycine max
GAGAATGGAGAATTGCATTAAGCAATCACTACGCATGGCTCCAAACTTGAAGGTGGAGGACACATGAACGAAAAAGCAATTCATGGGGCTCCGAAAAAAGGGTTGAGAATGGAGAATTGCACTAAGCAATCAGTACGCATGGCTCCAATCTCCAAGGTGGAGGACACATGAACGAAAACGCAATTCATGGGGCTCCGAAAAAAGGGTTGAGAATGTAGAATTGCAATAAACAATCACTGCGCATGGCTCCAAACTCGAAGGTGGAGGACACATGAACGAAAACGCAATTCATCGGTCTCCGAAAAAGGGTTGAGAATGGAGAATTGCACTAAGGAATCACTACGCATATCTCCAAACTCGAAGGTGGAGGACACATGAACAAAAACGCAATTCATGGGGCTCCGAAAAAGGGTTGAGAATGGAGAATTGCACTAAGCAAACATTACGCATGGCTCCAAACTCGAAGGTGGAGGACACATGAACGAAAACGAAATTCACGGGGCTCCGAAAAAGGTTGAGAATGGAGAATTGCATTAAGCAATCACTACGCATGGCTCCAAACTCGAAGGTGGAGGACACATGAACGAAAAAGCAATTCATGGGGCTCCGGAAAAGGGGTTGAGAATGGAGAATTACACTAAGCAATCACTACGCATGGCTCCAAACTCGAAGGTGGAGGACACATGAACGAAAACGTAATTCATGGGGCTTCGAAAAAAGGGTTGAGAATGGAGAATTGGGCTTTGTCTCAAAGCACTGTAAAATGGCTCGCAAACT
>NC_038251.2:29121889-29123083 GCF_000004515.6 Glycine max
ACTGAGGCAGGACACATGAACAAAAACGCAATTTCATGGGGCTCTGAAATAAGGTTGAGAATGGAGAATTTGCACTTAAGCAAAACATTACGCATGGCTCCAAACTCGAAGGTGGAGGACACATGAACGAAAACGAAATTCACGGGGCTCCGAAAAAGATTGAGAATGGAGAATTGCATTAAGCAATCACTACGCATGGCTCCAAACTCGAAGGTGGAGGACACATGAACGAAAAAGCAATTCATGGGGCTCCGAAAAAGAGTTGAGAATGGAGAATTGCACTAAGCAATCAGTACGCATGGCTCCAATCTCCAAGGTGGAGGACACATGAACGAAAACGCAATTCATGGGGCTCCGAAAAAAGGGTTGAGAATGTAGAATTGCACTAAGCAATCACTGCGCATGGCTCCAAACTCGAAGGTGGAAGACACATGAACGAAAATGCAATTCATGGGGCTCCGAAAAAGGGTTGAGAATGGAGAATTGCACTAAGCAATCACTACGCATGGCTCCAAACTCGAAGGTGGATGACACATGAACGAAAACGCAATTCATCGGTCTCCGAAAAAGGGTTGAGAATGGAGAATTGCACTATGCAATCACTACGCATGGCTCCAAACTCGAAGGTGGAGGACACATGAACGAAAACGCAATTCATGGGGCTACAAAAAAGGTTGAGAATGGAGAAATGCACTAAGCAATCACTACGCATTGCTCCAAACTCGAAGCTGGAGGACACATGAACGAAAACGCAATTCATGGGGCTCCGAAAAAGGTTGAGAATGGAGAATTGCACTAATGAATTACTACGCATGGCTCCAAACTCGAAGGTGGAGGACACATGAACGAAAACACAATTCATGGGGCTCCGAAAAAGGGTTGAGAATGGAGAATTGCACTAAGCAATCACTACGCATGGCTCCAAACTCGAAGGTGGAGGACACATGAACGAAAACGTAATTCATGGGGCTTCGAAAAAAGGGTTGAGAATGGAGAATTGGACTAAGCAATCACTGCGCATGGCTCCAAACTCGAAGGTGGAAGACACATGAACGAAAACGCAATTCATGGGGCTCCGAAAAAGGGTTGAGAATGGAGAATTGCACTAAGCAATCACTACGCATGGCTCCAAAGTCGAAGGTGGAAGACACATGAACGAAAACGCAATTCATGGGGCTCCGAAATAGGGGTTGA
>NC_038251.2:29123385-29124430 GCF_000004515.6 Glycine max
GGTTGAGAATGGAGAATTGCACTAAGCAATCACTACGCATGGCTCCAAACTCGAAGGTGGAGGACACATGAACGAAAACGCAAGTCATGGGGCTCCGAAAAAGGGGTTGAGAATGGAGAATTACACTAAGCAATCACTACGCATGGCTCCAAACTCGAAGGTGGAGGACACATGAACAAAAAGGCAATTCATGTGGCTCCGAAAAAGGGTTGAGAATGGAGAATTGCACTAAGCAATCATTACGCATGGCTCCAAACTCGAAGGTGGAGGACACATGAACGAAAACACAATTCACGGGGCTCCGAAAAAGGGGTTGAGATTGTAGAATTGCACTAAGCAATCACTACGCATGACTCCAAACTCGAAGGTGGAGGACACATGAACAAAAACGTAATTCATGGGGCTCCGAAAAAAGGGTTGAGAATGGAGAATTGGACTAAGCAATCACTGCGCATGGCTCCAAACTCGAAGGTGGAAGACACATGAACGAAAACGCAATTCATGGGGCTCCGAAAAAGGGTTGAGAATGGAGAATTGCACTAAGCAATCACTACGCATGGCTCCAAACTCGAAGGTGGAGGACACATGAACGAAAACGCTATTCATGGGGCTCTGAAAAAAGGGTTGAGAATGGAGAATTGCGCTAAGCAATCATTGAGAATGGCTCCAAACTCGAAGATGGAGGACACATGAACGAAAACGCAATTCATGGGGCTCCGAAAAAAGGGTTGAGAATGTAGAATTGCAATAAGCAATCACTGCGCATGGCTCCAAACTCGAAGGTGGAGGACACATGAACCAAAACGCAATTCATGGGGCTCCGAAAAAAGGGTTGAGAATGTAGAATTGCACTAAGCAATCACTGCGCATGGCTCCAAACTCGAAGGTGGAAAAAACATGAACGAAAACGCAATTCATGGGGCTCCGAAAAAGGTTGAGAATGGAGAATTGCACTAAGCAATCACTACGCATGGCTCCAAACTCGAACGTGGAGGACACATGAACGAAAACGCAATTCATCGGTCTCCGAAAAAGGGGTGAGAGT
>NC_038251.2:29124530-29125264 GCF_000004515.6 Glycine max
GGGAAGACACATGAACGAAAATGCAATTCATGGGCTCCGAAAAAAGGGTTGAGAATGGAGAATTGCACTAAGCAATCACTACGCATGGCTCCAAAGTCGAAGGTGGAAGACACATGAACGAAAACGCAATTCATGGGGCTCCGAAAAAGGTTGAGAATGGAGAATTGCACTAATGAATTACTACGCATGGCTCCAAACTCGAAGGTGGAGGACACATGAACGAAAACACAATTCATGGGGCTCTGAAAAAGGGTTGAGAATGGAGAATAGCACTAAGAAATCACTACGCATGGCTCCAAACTCGAAGGTGGAGGACACATTAACGAAAACGTAATTCATGGGGCTTCGAAAAAAGGGTTGAGAATGGAGAATTGGACTAAGCAATCACTGTGCACGGCTCCAAACTCGCAGGTGGAAGACACATGAACGAAAACGCAATTCATGGGGCTCCGAAAAAGGGTTGAGAATGGAGAATTGCACTAAGCAATCACTACGCATGGCTCCAAAGTCGAAGGTGGAAGACACATGAATGAAAACGCAATTCATGGGGCTCCGAAATAGGGGTTGAGAATGGAGAATTGCACTAAGCAATCACTACGCATATCTCCAAACTCGAAGGTGGAGGACACATGAACAAAAACGCAATTCATGGGGCTCCGAAAAAGGGTTGAGAATGGAGAATTGCACTAAGCAAACATTACGGCAACTGGTCCTCTACTTCAAGACAGTACATC
>NC_038251.2:29130327-29131832 GCF_000004515.6 Glycine max
AAAAAGGGTTGAGAATGGAGAACTGCACTAAGCAATCATTACGCATTGCTCTAAACTCGAAGGTGTAGGACACATGATCGAAAACGCAATTCACGGGGCTCCGAAAAAGGTTGAGAATGGAGAATTGCACTAAGCAATCACTACGCATGGCTCCAAACTCGAAGGTGGAGGACGCATGAACTATAACGCAATTCATGGGTCTCCGAAAAAGGGTTGAGAATGGAGAATTGCACTAAACAATCACTACGCATGGCTCCAAACTCGAAGATGGAGCACACATGAACGAAAACGCAATTCTTGGGGCTCCGAAAAAAGGGTTGAGAATGGAGAATTGCCCTAAGCAATCACTGCGCATGGCTCCAAACTCGAAGGTGGAAGACACATGAACGAAACGCAATTCATGGGGCTCCGAAAAAGGGTTGAGAATGGAGAATTGCACTAAGCAATCACTACGCATGGCTCCAAACTCGAAGGTGGAGGACACATGAACGAAAACGCAATTCATGGGGCTCCGAAAAAAGGGTTCAGAATGGAGAATTGCACTAAGCAATCATTACGCATGGCTCCAAACTCGAAGATGGAGGACACATGAACGAAAACGCAATTCACGGGGCTCCGAAAAAGGGTTGAGAATGGAGAATTGCACTAAGCAATCATTACGCATGGCTCCAAACTCGAAGATGGAGGACACTTGAACGAAAACGCAATTCTTGGGGCTCCGATAAAGGGGTTGAGACTGGAGATTTGCACTAAGCAATTCATTACGCATTGCTTTTAACTCGAAGGTGTAGGACACATGATCGAAAACGCAATTCACGGGGCTCCAAAAAAGGTTCAGAATGGAGAATTGCACTAAGCAATCACTACGCATGGCTCCAAACTCGAAGGTGGAGGACACATGAACAAAAACGCAATTCATGGGTCTCCGAAAAAGGGTTGAGAATGGAGAATTGCACTAAACAATCACTACGCATGGCTCCAAACTCGAAGATGGAGCACACATGAACGAAAACGCAATTCTTGGGGCTCCGAAAAAAGGGTTGAGAATGGAGAATTGCCCTAAGCAATCACTGTGCATGGCTCCAAACTCGAAGGTGGAAGACACATGAACGAAACGCAATTCATGGGGCTCCGAAAAAGGGTTGAGAATGGAGAATTGCACTAAGCAATCACTACGCATGGCTCCAAACTCGAAGGTGGAGGACACATGAACCAAAACGCAATTCATGGGGCTTCGAAAAATGGGTTGAGAATGCAGAATTGCACTAAGCAATCATTACGCATGGCTCCAAACTCGAAGGTGGAGGACACATGAATGAAAACGTAATTCACGGGGCTCCGAAAAAGGTTGAGAATGGAGAATTGCACTAAGCAATCACTACGCATGGCTCCAAAACTCGAAGATGGAGGACACATGAACGAAAACACAATTCATGGGGCTCCGATAAAGGGGGTTGAGAATGGAGAATTTGCACAAAGCAATCACTACGCATGGCTCCAAACTC
>NC_038251.2:29132196-29133606 GCF_000004515.6 Glycine max
TTGAGAATGGAGAATTTCACTAAGCAATCACTACGCATATCTCCAAACTCGAAGGTGGAGGACGCATGAACGAAAAGGCAATTCATGGGGCTCCGAAAAAGATTGAGAATGGAGAATTGCACTAAACAATCACTATGCATGGCTCCAAACTCGAAGATGGAGGACACATGAACGAAAACGCAATTCTTGGGGCTCCGAAAAAAGGGTTGAGAATGGAGAATTGCAGTAAGCAATCACTGCGCATGGCTCCAAACTCGAAGGTGGAAGACACATGAACGAGAACGCAATTCATGGGGCTCCGAAAAAGGGTTGAGAATGGAGAATTGCACTAAGCAATCACTACGCATGGCTCCAAACTCGAAGGTGGAGGACACATGAACGAAAACACAATTCATGGGGCTCCGAAAAAAGGGTTGAGAATGGAGAATTGCCCTAAGCAATCACTACGCATGGCTCCAAACTCGAAGGTGGAGGACACATGAATGAAAACGTAATTCACGGGGCTCCGAAAAAGGTTGAGAATGGAGAATTGCACTAACAAATCACTATGCATGGCTCTAAACTCGAAGGTGTAGGACACATTAACGAAAACCCAATTAATGGGGCTCCGGAAAAGGGTTGAGAATCGAGAATTGCACTAAGCAATCACTACGCATGGCTTCAAACTCGAAGGTGGAGGACACATGAACGAAAACGTAATTCACGGGGCTCCGAAAAAGGTTGAGAATGGAGAATTGCACTAAGCAATCACTACGCATGGCTCTAAACTCGAAGGTGTAGGACACATGAACGAAAACACAATTAATGGGGCTCCGAAAAAGGTTTGAGAATGGAGAATTGCACTAAGCAATCACTACGCATATCTCCAAACTCGAAGGTGGAGGACGCATGAACGAAAAGGCAATTCATGGGGCTCCGAAAAAGATTGAGAATGGAGAATTGCACTAAACAATCACTATGCATGGCTCCAAACTCGAAGATGGAGGACACATGAACGAAAACGCAATTCTTGGGGCTCCGAAAAAAGGGTTGAGAATGGAGAATTGCACTAAGCAATCACTGCGCATGGCTCCAACCTCGAAGGTGGAAGACACATGAACGAAAACGCAATTCATGGGGCTCCGAAAAAGGGTTGAGAATGGAGAATTGCACTAAGCAATCACTACACAAGGCTCCAAACTCGAAGGTGGAGGACACATGAACGAAAACGCAATTCATGAGGCTTCGAAAAATGGGTAGAGAATGGGAATTGCACTAAGCAATCATTACGCATGGCTCCAAACTCGAAGGTGGAGGACACATGAATGAAAACGTAATTCACGGGGCTCCGAAAAAGGTTGAGAATGGAGAATTGCACTAAGCAATCACTACGCATGGCTCCAAACTCGAAGATGGAGGACACATGAACGA
>NC_038251.2:29133817-29135733 GCF_000004515.6 Glycine max
GAAATACCACTCTAAATAGGGGAGTACCATGTAGAATGGAGAATTGCACTAAGCAATCACTACGCATGGTTCTAAACTAGAAGGTGTAGGACACATGAACGAAAACACAATTCACGGGGCTCCGAAAAAGGTTGAGAATGGAGAATTGCACTAAGCAATCACTACGCATGGCTCCAAACTCGAAGGTGGAGGACACATGAACGAAAACGTAATTCATGGGGCTCTAAAAAAAGGGTTGAGAATGGAGAATTGCACTAAGAAATCACTACACATAGCTCCAAACTCGAAGGTGGAGGACACATGAAGGAAAACGCAATTCATGGGGCTCCGAAAAAGGGTTGAGAATCGAGAATTGCACTAAGCAATCACTACGCATAGCTCCAAACTCGAATGTGGAGGACACATGAACAAAAACGCAATTCATGGAGCTTCGAAAAAGGGTTGAGAATGGAGAATTGCACTAAGCAATCACTACGCATGGCTCCAAACTCGAAGGTGAAAGACACATGAATGAAAACGTAATTCACGGGGCTCCGAAAAAGGTTGAGAATGGAGAATTGCACTAAGCAATCACTACGCATGGCTCCAAACTCGAAGATGGAGGACACATGAATGAAAACGCAATTCTTGGGGCTCCGAAAAAAGGGTTGAGAATGGAGAATTGCACTAAGCAATCACTACGCATGGCTCCAAACTCGAAGGTGGAGAACACATGAACAAAAACGAAAAGGCAATTCATGGGGCTCCGAAAAAGGTTGAGAATGGAGAATTGCACTAAGCAATCACTACGCATGGCTCCAAACTCGAAGATGGAGGACACATGAACGAAAACGCAATTCATGGGGCTCCGAAAAATGGGTAGAGAATGGAGAATTGCACTAACCAATCATTACGCATGGCTCCAAACTCGAAGGTGGAGGACACATGAATGAAAACGTAATTCACGGGGCTCCGAAAAAGGTTGAGAATGGAGAATTGCACTAAGCAATCACTACTCACGGCTCCTAACTCGAAGATGGAGGACACATGAACCAAAACGCAATTCTTGGGGCTCCGAAAAAAGGGTCTAGAATGGAGAATTGCACTATGCACTCCCTGCGCATGGCTCCGAACTCGAAGGTGGAAGACACATGAACGAAAACGCAATTCATGGGGCTCCGAAAAAGGGTTGAGAATGGAGAATTGCAATAAGCAATCACTACGCATGGCTCCAAACTCGAAGGTGGAGGACACATGAACGAAAACGCAATTCATGGGGCTCCGAAAAAGATTGAGAATGGAGAATTGCACTAAGCAATCACTACGCATGTCTCCAAACTCGAAGGTGGAGGACACATGAACGAAAACTCAATTCATGGGGCTCCGAAAAGGGTTGAGAATGGAGAATTGCACTAAGCAATCACTACGCATGGCTCCAAACTCGAAGGTGGAGGACACATGAACGAAAACGCAATTCATGGGGCTCCGAAAAGGGGTTGAGAATGGGGAATTGCACTAAGCAATCACTACGCATAGCTCCAAACTCGAAGGTGGAGGACGCATGAACGAAAAGGCAATTCATGGGGCTCCGAAAAAGATTGAGAATGGAGAATTGCACTAAGCAATTACTGCGCATGGCTTCAAACTCGAAGGTGGGAGGCACATGAACGAAAACGCAATTCATGGGGCTCCGCAAAAGGGGTGAGAATGGGGAATTGCACTAAGCAATCATTACGCGTGGCTCCAAACTCGAAAGGGGAGGACACCTGAACCAAAACGCATTCCCGGGGGTCCGAAAAAGGGTTGGGGTGGGGAATTGCACTAAACAATCTCTATTCCTGGGTCCTAACTTTTGAGGGGGGGGGACTCATGAACCAAAAAAGCCATTTTTGGGGGCTCCTCAAAAAAGGTTAGGAAAGGAGAATTGTCCTAAACAT